>NC_064640.1:823164150-823467180 GCF_023864345.2 Schistocerca serialis cubense
TATCGCTCGAAAGTTGCGTTAACAATCGCCGATGTACCTGAGCCTAAGGTTATATTCACAGTGGCAGCGACAACGGTCGTCAGATGCCACGGCCAGAGGTCGCCCGATAACATCGGCCGACAGCTTGGCCACAGCGCGTCCGATCTCCCTCTTCAGTGTTTGATGGGGCCAAGGAGAGGTTTTATTTTAACCTTCAAGGATGAGATGAATAACACAACGTCTCTGTGTGCTTGGAGACGAGTGCTACAATGCGGCTTTTGCTATCAAAAAGATGCTGAATGCATGTGCATGAGCTATAAATCTGTCTTGAAAAGAACGTGGCGAGTACTGTATCCTCTGCCCTTAGTTTCTGGAATTAACAGACATGTTTTACAAACATATTACATGAATGAGAAATTTTCTGTTACTTACTCCAGATGATTCGTAGTAGCCTTGAAAAGCATAATTAAAACACCCTGTTTTGCTGAATTTATTTTAAGTTGTGCAGACATACGTTAATTAACCTTCAGCGGCTGTCATTCAGAATACTCGTGAAAGACAAACATAAAACTTCGAATAAGATACTCTGAACACCTAAACCACTGAAAAGTGGAAAAGGATATGCCACATTTGCAAACCACTTCATGTAAGAGAATCACCATCCTACTGGCACAAAAACACCACTAAGCTGAAGTAATAATTTCTAGGCAATTAATGTACACCTATTACAACCCACAACAGTTTCACTGCAGCGACTTTAAGACATCATCCCTTTCAAGTGAACAAATTATTTTTGAGGTTAAATTTCCAACACAAATTTTGCCTGCTTGTGATTCGCAATAAACCTGCGATTTCAGTCCATATATTCTGAATTATATCCAGATTATATATGTCATCCTCAGGATAACACAATCTCCTTCTTTGAATGAAATTGTCAGTTTTCACAGTCTATATTTCGTGTTACGTCAGCCAGTATTACTTACGAAAACGAACTGATTTGATTTAGGCCGGCCGGAGTGGCCGAGCGGTTCTAGGCGCTACAGTCTGAAACCGCGCGACGCTACGGTCGCAGGTTCGCATCCTGCCTCGGGCATGGATGTGTGTGATGTCCTTAGGTTAGCTAGGTTTAAGTAGTTCTACGTTCAATGGGGCTGATGACCTCAGAAGTTAAGTCCCATAGTGCTCATAGCCATTTGAACCATTTTTTTGATTTGTATTTCATCGGTTTTCGTCCTAAGTCTGTACGTTCGATCAGCTACATTGTGATTGTGCACATAGTAGCGTACTGATTTTAAAAATGGCTCTGAGCACTATGGGACTTAACTTCTGAGGTCATCAGTCTCCTAGAACTTAGAACTACTTAAACCTAACTAACCTAAGGACATCACACACATCCATGCCCGAGGCAGGATTCGAACCTGCGACCGTAGCGGTAACGCGGTTCCAGACTGTAGCGCCTAGAACCGCACGGCCACCCCCGCCGGCTGATTTTAAAAGATCAGACATATTCGTCCGATGTCGGTAGCCAGCGGAATCCACCGATATCGGCGCCACTGTGATCGCAGCCTGAGGCTAAATATTCTTCTTTTAATGCAATTTTTGTGCGACAAATAAGGCAAAGCATATATACCCAGTGTTGTAGTATATGACGTGGCTACGCTGCATTTAAAATATAAAATTCCCCACACCAGTCTGTTGTCCTACAATGCAGCAGCTCCCTTCAGCTCAACCATTTCCTACTCTGAGGGACATCAATCTCGCCTCATTGTCGAGCCTGTGAATTCCATGAACTTTCCGTGCTTCAGTATGGTACAATTTCGCCAAAACCTGGGCAAAGTATCCAATTCAGCAGTGTGTAGTGAACCGATGACAATGCTTCCATTGTTTCCACATCTACCACGCCAAACTCACGTCACTTCACACCAAACTGGCCAATTAAATATTTTGATTTCCCTGTGTGCCTTATCAGGGACAGCACTGTAATGATGCCAGGTTACTATTTGCCTAGAAATTCGGCTATGACAATGAATGTGATTCCAGCTGAACAATGGCTTCCTGCTGTACCATTTCTTAGTACAAATAGTACTTGAGCTCCCATGTGGGAAATAATGACACTTATCCCCATATACACTCTTTAAGTCCAAACCAATTTACAACAATTTACTGCCTCATGGACAAAATAATATGGGTTCAAGTGATCTTCCTGGACATAAAAGCAAACTACCCGACACATACTATGTTTTCATGCAGCATTCGCCCATATCATCTGCATCGCAATTGCTGCCACGTCACCTGAGTAACATCACATCTACACCCCTCACCCATGTTCACATGTATCCACTAGCGCTACACGTGATGCTCACACACTGCAACTACTCTATGCATGTGTAACG
Organism: Schistocerca serialis cubense; assembly: GCF_023864345.2. Taxonomy (NCBI): domain Eukaryota; kingdom Metazoa; phylum Arthropoda; class Insecta; order Orthoptera; family Acrididae; genus Schistocerca; species Schistocerca serialis. The sequence continues at coordinate 823,166,523 of NC_064640.1, forward strand.
TCCAGATTCAACAAACTGCCTCAATAGATTCATTACCTCATGAGGATACCATGTACTCACAGCATCCAGCAGCTCCCGTGCACCTGCCGGTCACGCCCACCTCCACACTTGGCTCATGTCTATTGCAACGCATATTCATTTATCTCCTCATGACACAATCCGTCCGAATGCTTCCATACCTGCCACGCATATTGTGTCACATTTCTCTTTCCCATGTTATGATGCGCTGCTTCCCAATGCTTCCATGCCTACTGTGCCTACAGTGCTGTGTATCTCTTTGCCACTTTATGATGCGCTACTCCATGACACCTCTGCTCATGCTGCATCTACCGTGTCAGGCAGTGCTTACCTCATGTTGCTGCCAGCCTCACATAACCATGACCCTTATCATTCTGCGTATCCTCTGCAAGACTCCATCTGTTGAACATGGACTCGCCTATGCTGTGGTTCACTCTTAGTGAGTGCATAATGCAGTCCACAGGCATCACTGAGGACAATGACAAATTTGCACTTCTTAAGCACCTCAGTGATAACGCCGATCCCATTAGTGACTTTCTGCTTGATGTCCACACACAAACAAACAAATACAAGCGTCTCAAGGCCCTACTGTTTCAACGCCTATCCCACTCAGCAGAGGAACAACCTCATCTAGTGATAACTGAACCTCACTCTATCGCAGAAGGCCTTTCACACTGTGGCACAAGCTTCACCTGCAAACTGATATGAGCCTACCCTGGATTATGCCCTGTGGAATTTGTGACTATTAAAACTGATGGAGAGCATTCAATCAGCGATGCTCATGTACAAGGATGCTTCACCATATTTCAAACTATGCATGGCTGACAGAATGTTAGCGCTTGCACAGAGCTGCCTCTTCATTAATTCTCATTGTAAATGCGCTACAGCTGACAGCATCCCCACCTAAATTTCGGCAACAAAAGAACCCAGCTGAACCTAGCAAACACACTGCCTGTGATCTTGGTCACCACTGTGCACTTCCTACCACGCAGAAGCCAGCCACCCAACGTCTACTGGACTCGCTGAACCTTACATTCACTACTGCTCCATGAGGTTTTCTGGGTGCCAAACATAAAAAAATGCCTACGGTGCAGACTATCACTGGTGCGCCTTCGCCCGGTCGCTGATCCTTACCTGCCAGTAAAAACAGTGCGGGTCGGCTGGGCACTACACCTGCTAGCATGCTCTGCCTCTGCTGGTTCCACCCTCACTTTAGCTCTGACACACTACGTTGCATACAGCCTTGTTCATACCCAAACTGATCTCACGGCCTGGTACCAGTGCATCAGGTCACTCGTCCACTTCAGGTCTCCACAAATAATCACTTTTAACACCATCTGCTGGTCTCATCTACTACCAGATGGCTCTCGCCTCTTTGTTTAAGATGCACAACTAAATTCTTTCCTTCTAATCAACAGAGCTATTGTCAGCTGATTACGCAATCTCTCACTCTTGCTACATTTTCACCTTCACCCATGCAACTTTGCACAGCTAATGACTGGGATACTGGTGGTTGGCACCACCTCCATCACCTATGCCCTGGAAGTTCTTGGTGGCTGAAATGGTGGAACCCATCTTAGTAGTTGACTTCCTCAGGCCTTACTGTTTACTCCCAGACCTGAACTGTGCTCTGCTCCTGCACCACGATGGCCAAAAGCTGATCAGCAGCAAGTCCAGTGACTCGCTTCCTGCGAATTATATGCCATCATATCCTACTTCGCAGTCAGAGACGCCCCTCGATGTTATCTTGAAATGCCAAATGCTTACTGGTGAGCTCCACATGACATCTGTCATGCACTCTGAATTGTGGTGTTCCAACTGAGATATGCGAGCAGCCAATGACATTCTCCATTTATGCATCGTCAAGACATTTAGTGAGCTTCATACAGCACAACAACTCATTGTTCTGCCACATCTACACCCATTTCCTGATGATGAAGACATTGCGTCGGCCTCGAAACAGTTCATTCAAGTTCCATTACCTAAATGTTCTCCCCCAACCACACCCAGTGTTACTGACAGTGCCTCTGCGACCAGGTTGTCTGTTGATGATGGTGTTACAATAACACCTATCACTATGTCCTCAGATCCCACATCATGCCGGACCATCTGGCCACAGACTATTTGTACCATCTCTGACAGGATAGCTCACTGCATCAACAACAACCCCAGCCTGCTAGTCTGCCATCATCTTCGTTTCCTACCTCCCAACAAACTGAAAGCGGCAAAAGCCACCATGGACAAACTCTTGCATGCTGGTATTGTACAGAGCCATCCAAAATGCCTGGGCTTCTCCTATCAAGCTCGCTGTTCGTTTTTGGAATACAACCTATGACCAGCTTAGAGACAGAAGTGATGACACTTTCTGCAGGACGTGACCATCATTTTGCAGGACAATGCTCAAGCACGTACAGTGCAAGCTGTTACTGATTTGTTTGACTGATGGGGCTGCTAAGTGCTGTGCCACCTACTGCATGCCCCTGACTTAAGCCCTCGTATGTTCAACTCGATTTCTAAACTGGAGGAAACACTTCATAGCATTCACTTCAGAACTGCGACAAATTCGTCGGGCAATAGACTGTGTCGCTCGAGCAGTTAACACAACTGGCACGGCTAAGAGTCTCCTACGACTTCCACATCGCTGGCAATGGGTTATACACAATTCTGGTGACTACTCTGAAGGTCAGTAAAACTTTGAAACACGTATCTATTTTGCGCGAGCTGTAAATAAATAATTGCCATTATTAAAGTGCCGACCCTCGTACTTGGCGACTGTTTGGCGATTATCTGTACTTCAACGCCCTGATTGTAATAGACAGCTGCCCTGTACCGAACTTACAAGACTTCGCACATGAACTTGCTGGTTCAAAAAATGGTTCAAATGGCTGTGAGCACTATGCGACTTAACCTCTGAGGTCACACGTCGCCTAGAACTTAGAACTAATTAAACCTAACTAACCTAAGTACATCACACACATCCATGACCGAGGCAGGATTCAAACCTGCGTCCGTAGCGGTCGCGCGGTTCCTGAGTTTAGCGCCTAGAACTGCACGGCCACTCCGGCCGCCCGAACTTGCTGGTACTACCATAGTCAGTGTTACTGAATCCAAAAGGATCTATTTTCGGATACCTATGGCTGATGAGGATATACCAAAAATTACAATAATCACGACATTCGGTCGTTTTTATTTTTTATTTATGACTTACAGGTTAAAAAAAGCGGCTCGGACCTGGCAGAGATTTACTGACAGCCTGCTATTTAATATCTGTTATGCTTACCTAGTTGACGTGATAATTTTCTCGCAGTTTCCTGATGAACATGAGATTCATTTACGCACCATGTTGGGCAAGTTAGTGGCACAATTAATAACAACATATGACAACTACAGTAACTGTGTCAACTTCGTTGGACATTTGGTTGACACTTTGGGGATATGCCCCACGCTGGAGAAAAGAAACAAATTCGCCTCCTCCCTCATCCCTTGGACCATCAACACCTACAAAGTTTCCTCGGAGTCATTAATTTTTACAGGCATCCCGGCAAACGAGCATGACGTGGACGCCTGAAATGAAAACGGCCTTCGAAAAGTTTAAATCTGACCTCACACAAATTGTCACCCTCGCCCTTTCGTCGCTGGACGCACACCTCGTCATCTACATCTACATCTACATCTACATGGAGACTTTGCAAATCACATTTAAGTGCCTGGCAGGGGGTTCATCGAACCACCTATACAATTCTCTAGTATTCCAACGTCGTATAGTGCGTGGAAAGAACGAACACCTATATCTTTCCTTACGAGCTCTGATTTCCCTTATTTTATCGTGGTGATCGTTTCTCTCTATGTAGGTCGGTGTCAACAAAATATTTTCGCGTTCGGAGGAGAAAGTTGGTGATTGGAATTTCGTGAGAAGATTCCGTCGCAACGAAAAACGCCTTTCTTTTAATGGTGTCCAGCCCAAATCCTGTATCATTTCAGTCACGCTCTCTCCCATATTTCTTGATAATACAAAACGTGCTGCCCTCTTTGAACTTTATCGATGTACTCCGTCAGTCCTATCTGGTAAGGATCCCACACCGTGCAGCAGTATTCTAAAAGAGGAGCGACAAGCGTAGTGTAGGCAGTCTCCTTAGTAGATCTGTTACATTTTCTAAGTGTCCTGCCAATAAAACTCAGTCTTTGGTTAGCCTACCCCACACATTTTCTATGTGTTCCTTCCAATTGAAGTTGTTCGTAATTGTAATGCCTTGGTATTTAGTTGAATGTACGGCCTTTAGATTTGGCTGATTTATCGTGTAACCGAAGTTTAACGAATTCCTTTTAGCACTAATGTGGATGACCTCACACTTTACGTTATTTAGGGTCAACTGCCAATTTTCGCACCATTCAGATATCTTTTCTAAATCGTTTCGCAATTTGTTTTGATCTTCTGATGACTTTATTAGTCGATAAACGACAGCGTCATCTACAAACAACCGAAGACGGCTGCTCAGATTGTCTCCCAAACCGTTTATATAGATAAGTAACAGCAAAGGGCCTATAACACAACCTTGTTCAACGCCAGAAATCACTTCTGTTTTACTCGATGACTTTTCGTCAGTTACTACGAACTGTGACCTTTCTGACAGGAAGTCACAAATCCAATCTCATAATTGAGACGATATTCCATAAGAACGCAATTTCACTACAAGCTGCTTGTGTGGTACAGTGTCAAAAGCCTTCCGGAAATTCAGAAATACGGAATCGATCTGAAGTCCCTTGTCAATAGCACACAACAATTCATGCGAATAAAGAGCTAGTTGTACTGCACAAGAACGCTGTTTTCTATACCCATGTTGACTGTGTGTCAATAGACTGTTTTCTTCGAAGTATTCATAATGTTCGAACACAATATATGTTCCAAATCCTGCTGCATATCGACGGTGATGATATGGGCCAGTAATTGTGTGGATTACTCCTATTACCTTTCTTGCATGTTAGTGTGACCTGTGCAACTTTCCAATCTTGGGTACTGATCTTTCGTCAAGCGACCGGTTGTGAATGCTTGTTGAGTATGGAGCTAATGCATACTCTGAAAGGAACCTAACTGGTATACAGTCTGGACCAGAAGACGTGCCTTTATTAAATGATTAAAGTTGCTTCACTATTCCGAGGACATTTACTTCTACGTTACTCATGTTGGCAGCTGTTCTTGATTCGAATTCTGGAATATTTACTTCGCCTTCTTTTGTGAAGGCATTTTGGAAGGTTTTGTGAAGGCATTTAGGAAGGCTGTGTTTAGTAACCCTGCTATGGCAGCACTGTCTTCGATAGTATCTCCATGGCTACTGCGCAGAGAAGGCTTTGATTGTTTCTTGCCCCTAACATACTTCACATACGAGCAGAATCCCTTTGGATTTTCTGCCAGGTTTCGAGACAAAGTTTCGTTGTGGAAAGTGTTATAAGCATCTCGCATTGAAGTCCGCGCTAAATTTCGAGCTTCTGTAAAAGATCGCCAATATTGAGGACTCTGCGTCTGTTTAAATTTGACATGTTTGTTTCGTTGTTTCTTCAACAGTATTCTGACCGGTTTTGTGTACTAATTAGGATCAACTCCGTCGTTTGTTAATTTATTTGGTATAAATCTCTCAACTACTGCCGATACTATTTCTTTGAATTGAAGCCACATCTGGTCTACACTTACATTATTAATTTGGAAGGAGTGGACATTGTCTCTCAGGAAGGCGTGAAGTGAATTTTTATCTGCTTTTTTGAATAGGTATATTTTTCGTTTGTTTTTGAGGGTTTGGGGGTTACAATATTAAATCTCGCTACGACAACCCTGTGTTCGCTAATCCCTGTATCGGTTTTGATCCTCGTTTTTAGGATTGTTTGTTGCTAAGTGGTCAAGTGTGTTTTCACAACCGTTTACTATTCGTGTGGGCTCAGGAACTAACTGCTCGAAATAATTTTCAGAGAATGCGTCTAGCACAATTTCCGATGATGTTTTATGTGTACCTCCGGAATTAAAAACGTATTTTCGCCAACATATCGAAGGTAAATTAAAGCCACCACCAACTATAACCGTATGAGTCAGGTGCGAGTTGAAATCCAACTCAAGTTTTCTTTGAATCTTTCAGCAACTGTATCATCTGAATTGGGAGGTCGGTAAAAGGATCTAATTATCATTTCACTCCGGTTGCCAACTCACAGGAACTATCTACTTCAATTTCGCGACAAGATAATCTACTTCTAACGGCAACAAACACGCCACCGCCAATCGTGTTTAGCATATCCTCTCGGAACACCGTTAGGTTCTTCGCAAAAATTTCGGCTGAGCTTCTTCTCCCGCTTTCAGTGCCTATAACGATTTGAGCATCAGTGCTTTCTATTAGCGCTTGGAGCTATGGTACTTTCCCAACACAGCTACAACAATTTACAACTGTTATACCTATGGCTCCTGTATCTACGTTCTTCCTGTGTTCACCGTGCACCCTCTGCGACTGAAGCCCTTCTTGTGTCTTCCCGAGACCCTCTAACCTAAAAGACCGCCCAGTCCACTCCACACAACCCCTGATACCCTGTAGCCGCCTCCTGCGTATAGTGGACACCTGACCTATTCAGTGGAACACAAAACCCAACCACCCTTTGGCGCAAGTCCAGGAATCTGCAGCCTACATGGTCGCAGAACCGCCTGAGTCTCTGATTCAGACCCTCCACTCGGCTCTGTACCAGAGGTCCGCAATCGGTCCTGTCGACTATGCTGCAAATGTGAGCTCTCCTTTCATCTTTCAAGCAAGACTGGCAGCCTTTACCACTTTTGTCAGCCGCTCGAAACCAGAGAGAATCTCTTCTGATCCAAAATGACAAGCATCTTTGGTACTGACGTGAGCAACCACCTGTAGTTTGCTGCATCCTGTGCTCTTCATGTCATCCGGAAATATCCTTTCCACATCTGGAGTCAGTCTACCCGGTATGCACACGGAGTACACATTGGTTCTTTCCTTCTTGGCAATCATGTCCCTGAAGGACACCATAACACGCCTAAAGCCGCCGGCACACGGGCCGTGCATTCCAACGTTGAGCGTTGAGTGTGCCGAGTCCACCGTGCTGCTGAACGCTCAGAAACGATGCGACTCGTGCATACGGTACGCGCGACCCAGCGTGCTCACATGCGACGGCAGCGCGCTCCAGCGGCAGTTGTTGACTGCAGTTGACGCGCGCGAGCTAAATAACATATAGACAAGTGTTTACGAAACGAAGACGCCTAAACTGGCTGCTTTAGCTTTACTAGCAACTATCGATGACGAGAGGAGAGGTAGTTGCATTAACCACTGCACCAACCAGACACACTGTTTACCACAATTGCATGGACTGTCTCGCCATGCCTCCCATCTGACCAAAATCCCCGCCCATGTCTGAAAGAACAGACCATGCGGAATATGCCGCTATGATACATATTATGTAAACTGAAGGTAGATGGAGAGGAAAGGAAAGAAAAGGGAAGGAACCATTGATGGCAGCTGTATCGGGAGTTCATGCAGAATCAGCAGCAACAAGTGAAAACGTGTGTCACACAGAGATTCGATCAGGGATCTACTGTTTACTAGGAAATTGCATTAACCACTGCACCACCTGTACACAGTGTTTCTGGCAACTGGGCGAACTATCTTGCCCCCCTCCCCCTCCACCATGGCTGACCCACACTCCCACCAGAACCAGCCTATCAGCAGTCACTGTTCGTGTCCTCCACACTCTCCATCTCTACTTTGAGATTTCTGCAGGACAAATGTAATTGTGCATCCACACTGAAGATGTGGATTCATTCTCTATTGAGGTAAATAAGTTAAATGAATGTATGGTGTCTGTTCTTTTGACATCTGTATAATTTATTCACCTTGATGGGCAACCAATTCACCACTGTCAGAGCAGATGCACAATTATGTTCAAGCTTCTGCAGCAATCTCGAGATAATGAGCATGGAGGATATGATGGGGACTGTGGATAGGTGGTACTAGATGGGTGAGTAGCTTGGCTATGAGATACTGGGAGATAGTCATGCAACTGCAATAAACACTGTGATAAACACTTTGTCCAGGTGTTCAGCGGCAACCAGTAGTAGACGTCTCCTCCAAATGATCAGAGTTAACCGTGTGGACCACTGGTTTACATCCTTCGACATTGTACAGCATGGGCAGTAAGTCAATGTTTACCACGCCTCACACATCCCCTATGTGGCACAAGTTTCTGGTCCTGATTACCCTCACACGTCATAAGTTGATGACGATGGAATCCTTTGTCTGTACCGGGATGTTATTTAAAGTTCAGTATTCATCCTTGCCCTCCCACAGGAGGATGGTGGAGTGGGCTTATTCCATGTGCCAGACAGAGTTATGGCACTTTTTGTTAACTCCCGACTGAAAGTCTGGCGTCGCTGCCTGACGAGCCTGATCGGACTGTTTTTGCATGAATGCACGCCAGTCTCCATGTCAGTCCCAGTCATGTTGTAAGATATTACAACCCCCTTTTATCACTTTCGACACTTCTTTCTTGAATTAAGTTACATCCTGCACTCCTTACCCCTTTATGTGTACTCTGGACAAAGACTGTAGATGACACATTACAACTTTGTCGATCCCCCAACTTCATTGAACACGTTTCCCCAGATCACATGGCGTCGTGTGTGATAAGCGCAACACGCTGGTTATATTGATATCAGCGTCCAGTCCACCTGGAATATCACCATCAATGGCAACACAGGTCAACCAGTTTCATTTGCACCACATCCGCCTCACTGCACACCCACCTGCGTTTACTGTGGTGTGGAGGACACAGACGCTCCTCAGTTCTCATGTGGTCCATTGTCTGACGTCTGGAGGCTCGTGCAGCATATCTTAGCTTTCCTTACCCAACAGACACCTGCTCAGATCATTTTCCTGTTGCTTTTATTCCTGGATGTGATTCACTACCCTGCACTAAAAGCTATTGCTGTGAATTGGATACGCTGCCATACGGTCCGCTACATTTTTGGCCCTGACGAGAATTCAGAACTAGGTTACTGGACGTACCCTAACGATCGACACTGTACACTTGTTCACAACCCCAGATACAACATGTTCTTTTCCAGTTTTCTACGGAGCGCCTTTCATGACCCGCCCTCCAGCCGAAACGCCCAAGCCATGAGATGCTGATACCTTTTTCCCGAAATGATGTTCTGAAGCCACTACAAACAGAATCTCCATTAAATTTTCGAGAAGACACATTTGGACGTTCCGCCAATCACAAGGCGTTAGTGACTCCTGGAATTCTGGTACATAGACTAATTTAATTTAAAACATTTATAAATTTAAAAAAAAGTAAATAAGTAAAAGAAAATAAAAATATATATACAGGGTATTCCATTGATTGTGACCGGTCCAAATATCTCACGAAATAAGCGTCAAACGAAAAAACTGCAAAGAACGAAGCTTGTCTTGCTTGAAGGGGGAAACCAGATGGCACTATGGTTGGCCCGCTAGATGGCGCTGCCATAGGTCAAACGGATATCAACTGCGTTTGTTTAAATAGGAACCCCCATTTTTTATTGCATATTCGTGTAATATGTAAGGAAATATGAATGTTTTAGTTGAACCACTTTTTTCGCTTTGTGATAGATGGTGCTGTAATAGTCACAAACATATGGCTCACAATTTTAGACGAACATTTGAGAACAGGTAGGTTTTTTAAATTAAAATACAGAACGTAGGTACGTTTGAACATTTTATTTCGGTTCTTCCAATGTGATACATGTACCTTTGTGAACTTATCATTTCTGAGAATGCATGCTGTTACAGCGTGATTACCTGTAAATACCACATTAATGCAATAAATGCTCAAAATGATGTCGATCAACCTCAATGCATTTGGCAATGCGTGTAACGACATTCCTCTCAACAGCGAGTAGTTCGCCTTCCGTAATTTCACACACGCATTGACAATGCGCTGACGCATGATGTCAGGCGTTGTCGGTGGATCACGGTAGCAAATATCCTTCAGCTTTCCCCACAGAAAGAAATCCGGGGACGTCAGATCCTGTGAACGTACGGGCCATGGTATGATGCTTCGACAACCAATCCACCTGTCATGAAACATGCTATTCAATACCGCTTCAACCGCACGCGAGCTATGTGCCGGACATCCATTATGTTGGAAGTACATCGTCATTCTGTCATGCAGTGAAACATCTTGTAGTAACATCGGTAGAACATTATGTAGGAAATCAGCATACATTGCACCATTTAGATTGTCATCGATAAAATAGGGGCCAATTATCCTTCCTCCCATAATGCCGCACCATACATTAACCCGCCAGGGTCACTGATGTTCCACTTGTCGCCGCCATTGTGGATTTTCCGTTGCCCAATAGTGTATATTATGCCGATTTACGTTACCGCTGTTGGTGAATGACGCTTCGTCGCCAAATAGAACGCGTGCAAATATCTGTCATTGTCCCGTAATTTCTCTTCTGCCCAGTGGCAGAACTGTACACGACGTTCAAAGTCGTCACCATGCAATTCCTGGCGCATAGAAATATGGTACGTGTGCAATCGATGTTGATGCAGCATTCTCAACACCGACGTTTTTGAGATTCCCGATTCTCGCGCAATTTGTCTGCTACTGATGTGCGGATTAGCAAAACGGCTCTGAGCACTATGGGACTTAACTTCTGAGGTCATCAGTCCCCTAGAACGTAGAACTACTTAAACCTAACTAACCTAAGGACACCACACACATCCATGCCTGAAGCAGGATTCGAACCTGCGACCGTAGCGGTTGCGCGGCTCCAGACTGTAGCGCCCAGAACCGCTCGGCCACTCCGGCCGGCGCGGATTAGCCACAACAGCAGCTAAAACACCTACTTGGGCATCATCATTTATTGCAGGTCGTGATTGACGTTTCACATGTGGCTGAACACTTCCTGTATCCATAAATAACGTAACTATCTGGCGAACGGTCCGGACACTTGGATGAAGTCGTCTAGGATACCGAGCAGTATACATAGCACACGCCCGTTGGGCATTTTGATCACAATAGCCATACATTAACACGATATAGACCTTTTCTGCAATTGGTAAACGGTCCTTTTCAACGCGAGTAATGTATCACGAAGGAAATACTGTCCACACTGGCGGAATGTTATATGATACCACGTACTTATACGTTTGTGACTACTACAGTGCCATCTATCACAAAGCGAAAAAAATGGTCCAACTAAAACATTCATAATTCTTTATGTACTACACGAATAAGTAATTAAAATGGGGGTTCCTATTTTTAAAAAAACCAGTTGATGTCCGTTTGACCTAGGGCAGCGGGCCAACCATAGCGCCATCTGATTTTCCCCTTCAAGCTAGACGAGTTTCGTTCATTGAAGTTTTTTCGTTTGACGCTTATTTCGTGAGATATTTGGCCCGGACATTATCAACGGACCACCCTGTATCTAAGCATAAAGACAACAAAAAATAACATAAAAATGCAATAAAATAAACAAACTAAAACAAGCCCATACACAACTACTTTCATTTTCATCGCTACTCTCTATGTTCTTCCCCCTTACTTTTTTCTTTTCCTACACCCTTGTAGTAATAGGTTAGTTGTTTTGGGATAGGCCTAGATAGGCGCCAACGCCTGAAGAGGTGCATTTTTTTTTTTGTTAGGGACAAGTGGCGATGGCAAGTAGATATTTTTGTAGTTTTCCCTTTCTTGTCCAGGGGCAAAAAAGAAAACAAAAAAAGAAGGTGGCCCAGTTGTTACCACAACTGCCTAATAAGCAGGAGATCCCTTGTTGAATCCGAGTCTGGCACACACTTTCGCTCATTACCACTGAATCAACATTAAGTCCCAATACAGCTGACATCAATAGTTCCCTTTCTTTTCTTTCCTTCTACCCCCTCCACCTTCAGTTTACATAATATTTGTTACAGCTGCGGATTCCACTTAGTGTCTGTCATTTTGGTCATTTCTGAAAGAACAGTCACCATGCGTTCATATAACTGATTCGTATCCATCACCTTCAGTGCAGATGCACAGTTACGCACAACCTTCTGCAGGAATCTCAAAATAGCGAGCATGGAGAACATGGACAGGGACTGCATATATGTGACACTGGGTGGGAGTGTTGTTTGGCCAGAAGGTGTGCCAAGATAGTCTGTGTCGTCGTGATAAACACTGTGTGCGCGTGGTGCAGTTGTTAATCCAACTGCCTGGTCAGCAGAACATTCCATGTTGACTTTTTCAGCACATATTTTCGCTCATCGCCTCTGATTCTACATAAATTCCCAATGCAGCTGACACCAAAAGTCCCTTTACCTTCAAGTTACGTAATGTGTTTTACAGCTGCAGATCCCGCGTGATGTCTGTCGTTTTCAGTGTGTCCGAAAGAATGGAGACTATGAATTCATATAACTGATTCACTTGATAGGTAATGAGTCTTCTACCTTGAGTGTGGATGCACAATTACGTTCAACCTTCTGCGGAAATCTAAGAGTAGCGAGCAAGGATGACATGGAGGGGGACTGCAGTTAGGTGGCACTCCATGCCAGTGTGGGTCAGCCGGTATGTGTGCTGAGACAGCCACGCATTCGCGATGAACAATGCGTCTGGGTGGCGCAATTTCTAAAGCAAGTGCCTAGTAAGCAGCTGAGTCTTGGTTTGGCACACATTTTCTTTCATCACTGCTGATTCCGCATAAAGCCCTAATGCAGCTGACATCAATAGTTTCTTTCCTTTCTCTTCTACATAATGTGCTTCACAGCTGCGAATTCTATGTGGTGTCTGTTCTTTCAGACATGTCCAAACCAGTGTCGTAGCGTGAGGGGAGACTTTGAGACTTAGTCTCCCCTGTATTTGTGCTTAAAAAAGATTCAATAGTAATTCATAACAAAAATATAAATAACTTTCTGCTAAGAGCTCTAAATGTGACATCAGTCTTGTAGCCCGCACCGCACCCTGGGTATCGGCGTATTTGCCTGCTTGAGACTCGACTGCTCTGCCTCCCTTCCCTTACCTTCCCTTTCCTGGCTGTGTGCGCCTGCGCCCCCTCCACTTCCTCTCTTCCACGAAGACCGGTGCGCTGCACTTGCTAGCAGGCATCGAGACTAGTCTCTGCCGCTTCTATGCAGTATTTTAACACAGAAGTGAACAGTCGCGCGGTTTGTGTTCGTAGTCATTCTTGTGAGATTTTAGTGCATAATTTCGTTGTGTCACCAACATGAGTGAGCGAGCAACTGAATACCTTACAGAATTTTTATTAAAAACGCCTTTTTCTACATTAACATACCGTACAAATAAAAGTCCGAATTGAAGGACAAACGACCTACTCCTATACTCAGTGTAGTTTTTAAGTGAAGCCAAACAAAAACTCACTTTTCAGACAGCATGGTACGAAAAGTATACTTGGCTGACTGCGATTGCAGTTAATAACAGATTATATTGTTATATATGTCTTCTGTTTGGTGGTGAAAAGGAATAGTGCAATGAGGGCATTTGTACAATAAAAAACTTTGACCGGAATGCACCAAAGCACCAGATATCAAAACATCACCTGCAGAACAAAGAATCATTTCTGTTATTGGGCAAAAGTAGAATTGAGAACGCCCTTTCTGAAGCCGCTCGGCTGACAGCAATAAAATACAACGAACAAGTTGTATCCAATAGGAGAGTATTGGCTTGTATTATTCAGGCAATTGTAATTCTTTGTAAACAAGAACTAACCTTTCACGGCCATCGAGAGGATGAATCCTCCAGCTACAAAGATAACTATCTGGAATTGTTGGATTTACTAGCTCAAGGAGAGCAGTTAATCCAAGACCATTTGTCATCTCTTCAACCTTTAAAGGAACTTCTCCAGATATACAGAATGATGTACCGGTAATAGAAATGATAACTCTGGCAGTTAATGAGAAAATAAGGTCTGAAATTCAGAACTGCAATTTCATTTCGATTGAAGCTGATGAAATATTAGACATGTCATGCAAGAGTCAAATGAGTATAATATTCAGATACTGTATTGCAGACAAAATTGAGGAAAGATTCGTTGGATTTTACAATGTTTATGGAGATATAACTGCTTTTTTCAGCAAATCATCAAAACGAACTGTATTGCTAAGAGAAAGGATTTAAACTGCCACATGCAAGCAATACTCGCTGGAACTTTCATTCCAGGGCAGTTTGAACAATATCTAGTCAGTTCTCAGAGCTATATAGTGTTTTAAATTATACAATTGATGATACAGACTCTCAGTGGGACCCTGAATCTTTGAGCTGTGCTGTGAGAATGAAACGACGGATGGATGATCCTACGTTTGTCTACTTGCTTTGTTTCTACCGAGACTGCTTTGTTTATGTTGTTCAATTCTTTAATGTTCTTCAGCCAAAATGTGTCAGTATAACTACTTGGCACGACGAAATAAGAACTGTTCTGAGAAACTTACGGCAATTAAGAACGGAAACATTCGTTGATGAATGCATTAAATGCAGTTTGTGTTTGAATGGCAACTTATCATCCCGTGACAGTCAAAAGACATCTCTCAGGGCACTAACTTACGAGATACTGCATTTGCAAACTGTTCAGATGGAAAGAAGATTTCAAGCGTTTCCCCAAATTCAATTTGTGAACTTTAGAACGAAAAGTGTTTCTCGAACTATCAAAAAGAATTCCCAAAGTTGAAACTGCTTCAGTTATTAGAACAGTACCCTCTTTTCAAACAAGAACAACTTGAAAATGCACTCTGTAACATATACGCTGATGTGAAAAAACAACCATCTCCAAGAATCCTCTTAAAGTACACTGTCAACAATGATTTAGACTGTGTTTATGAAGAAACAACGAAGTTCCTGCGTTTGGTTTTGATCCTACCTGCAACTACAGCAAGCAGTGAACGAAGCATGAGTACTCTTAAACGAGTGAAGAATTATTCAAGGAATTCAATGTCCAACACCCGGCTGTCGTGTTTGAGCACGTTAGCAATAGAAAAGACACTAATTGGTGAGCTATCCAGTGATCAGATCTTTGTAGTCCGAGATATAGACTCATTTGTGGGAAGAAAAGACAGGCGCATTGCGCTTGTATACAAGAAAATGTAAGTGCTTCTTCTCTTGCTGCTAGAGTTCTACAAATTTGTCATCGTTTCTTGAACAAGTTAGTTATTATTATTATTATTATTGTTATTAGTGGCAGCGGTAGTGGTAGTAGTAGTAGTAATTGTTGTTTTATTTGATGCATTTTGTTTCATCTGTTTAAATTATAGTTTATTGTACTTTTTGTCTACCTATAATAAATATAGTCTCTCCCCAACCTTTACAACCACGCTACGCCACTGGTCCAAAGGAACAGACACCACTCATTCATATTAACGTCGTACATATCCGTAACGAAAAACGTGACACTAAATGAGAGAATGTGTACCAATAATTCTAATTTTCGGTTGCGGGATGAAATTTGCGCCGTATCATTAGTGGATGGCGAATTGTGTCTTGTTTCATGAATTACGGCTACAGTGCTATATGTGATATTTGATTCATATTCATGTGGGACAATTGTGCATGAACTCAAGCTGAATGGTGAGGGAAGCAAGCTGTATAGACAAAACAGCTGCTTCAGGAAGATGGCTACAATTACTATGTTACCGGTACATCAAAAGAGAGATGGGTCTGCACTAATAAAACGATTAGTTACTCCATGTTCGGAAGATGTGCTGAATCCGCAACCCTCTTCCTTTTTTATTGAAGATCGCTCAAGTTGGCATTGAGAACTTTATTGCGTCCACTACTGGTTTCGTATTTTGCAGCAGGCCATTTTTAAGTTCTTCGGAAAAATTTTGTGCAGAGGGACAACGTGGACGCAGTAGTTTCCAATAGCATCTGGAGTGGTTTTCATTAAATGAATGTGAAAACTGTATTTTCTTTCGAGTCCAACGATCGCACAAAATGTTTTTACTTTTCTGACCCTTTACTATCGCAGACTGCTGTCAACTGTTTCAAAATTGCAACCGACATTCACCACTCCGCCTTTGGTACTCGTGCTGGGACAGGTGCTACTTACGTAACGTAGAACCATGTTTATGGAAATAACTATGTACACAATGGCTTTGTTTGTCACTGCTTGGGGAGTTCTCTTTTCGTGCAGAAGATTTAAAATCGTTCTCCAATATTTCTTGGGTCAGCCAAGGGACCAAAAGCCTCAAGAAGACACACATCCAAATGAAGAAGAAAAAAGGGAATGAGTTTTTCTTTTAGTACTACGTTATGCAAGGTATGTAGGTCTATAAAAAACCGCACAATTGACACAGTCCTATCAGTAAAACATTCTCTGCTGTACTTCTCACTCACATTCAAGTACTCTTCCTGTTTGAAATAGGGCCAGGTAAGTTCACTTAGTTGCAGAAGCTTCAAGGATATGTATTTATGGGATTTCTGTTTACTGCAGATGTTTATGTGTAGTTTCATCATGTATTGATCATGATCTTGGAAGCAGTTTATGACACTAACATCCATCAGTCACAGTTGGAATCCGTCAATTCATACAAATACTTGGGTGTAACTCTTTGTAGTGACATGAAATTAAACGACGACGTAAGCTCAGTCATGGGTAAAGCAGGTGGCAGACTTTTGGTTATTGGTAGAATATTAGGGAAATGCAGAAAGTCTACAAAGGAAACACTAATAGCTTATAAATCACTCGTGTAGCCCATCATAGATTATTACTCATGTGTGTGGAACTTGTATACCAAATAGGACTAACAGGCGATAATGAACGTATAGAGATGATGGCAGCAGGAATGGTTACAGATTTGCTTTATCTCTGGATGAATGTCACAGAGATGTTGAAAGAACTGAAATGGCAAATCCTTGAGGATAGACATCAAGTAGCCCACAGAAGTCTGCTTACAAAGTTTTGAGAAGAGGCTTTAAATGATGGCCTGAAGAAAATACTACAATCCCTTGCTTATCACACCTATAGTGATCGTTAGGACAAACTTATCGATTAAGTACGGCACACACAGTGGCATTTCAAGAGTCATCCTTCCCACATTACATATGTGAGTGGAACAGTCAAAAGCCCTAGTAACTGGTGTTGGTATGATGGGACATACCCGATGCCATGCAGTTAGCAGTGGTTTACAGAGTATGAATATAGATTTTAGTACCATACAATTCTGCTGCCCATATATAGGTGCAAATTTTAATCTAACTACAGATATTAAATATTATGCCACAACAGGCTCACAGCCAGTTAGATGCAGTGCATCAAAAGCAGAAGAGAACATCATGCATATGTCTTTACACTTATTTGTTTAATTGTTCAGTAATATAAAAAAAATTATTTTCATTACTGTCTTTGACATGGTACTTAATAATATTTGATCTTGTCAATGGCCACTTCTTGTCATAACAGTACTGCTTCCAACACACCAGGATCCTGCTGCCATAATTGTTTAAAGTTATGATTTACTTTAACTGTTTTGAAAAGTTTTAATTTATTATTGGTATCCAATATCTGTTACGATATTTCGTCCCTTATTTACAATCCAAGAAGTGTGTGAGCTTTACAGAGGTAGCCAATGGAGTTAGAGCAAATATGGATCATCCTGATCAATATACGAGGTATTTTAAGATCATGAGAATCTATCTTCAGTGAGGGGATAAATGGCATATATAGTTTTCTCTCACCACATACTACCACCACTCATCCTGTCCCAGCTGGCCCTTGCGGCCGAGCTGTTCTAAGTGCTTCAGTCCGGAACCGCGCTGCTGCTAAGGTCACAGGTTCGAATCTTGCCTCGGGCATGGATGTGTGTGATGTCCTTAGGTTAGTTAGGTTTAAGTAGTTCTACGTTTAGGGGGCTGATGGCCTCATACGTTAGGTCCCATAGTGCTCAGAACCATTTGCACTGTTTTTGAACAATCCAGTCCCACACACGTACAAACAAACACACATATTCATTCCTGTTTAAGAAATACACTTTTACATGATAACTCCCTGGCAGACACCATCTCTAATATGCAGCACCATACCTTGCAGACTTGTAACTCTCCATTTTAATAATCTGATATGTGTCATTTACTTCAAAACATTGCTAAAATCATCTTCAACAGCGTTTCAGCTAACACTGAGAAGATAATTTAGCATCCCACTGTCATTGAGTTCATTAGAAAAGGAGTCATAGCTTAGTTGTAGAAGCGTGGAGAAAGAGAACAACTATAGCTTAGATGAAGGATTTCTCAGTGTGAGATACTGACATAGATGTTTGCCCCTAAGTTTCGCCACAGTTACATGTTCTGTCATATTTTAACCAATGGTTGTGGGAAAATGAATGCTAGAAATGTGATTTTATGCCACTCAAAGCTGATGGAAAATCAGATGCTGTCTAATTTGTGTCTTCATTATTGATTTTATAGGCATAATGGTAATGATAAAGGCTACTTTCAACACTTATAGTAGTGGGAGTGAGAGAATTCTTACCAATTTCAGCTATAAGTAGCCTGTAATCAAACCCCATTCTTATCTACTATTGAACAAGTGCACTTCTGACCTAGTGTAGGTGCTGCTAAAGCAATTAATGCAATGTGTTCATGACACTGCCCAAGGAAATGTTCAGAATCTCTGTCAGTTTATTTAATTATCAGCAGTTTCAACTCATTTATTTTTGATGAGACACACTAATTAAACCTTCTAAATGGAGATTTGACTGCAGTTATGTTACATTCATGCTGCTACATGTTCCTTAAGTAGTCCTTCCTAAATAAACTATTGCTATGACACAGTTATGTGCCTTTTACATATGGGGGTGACATTGTTCTTTTATTGGTATAGACTTCCAACACTTCACTGTATGAATTATGACATCTGAATATCTTCCTAATGATAAATGTCCTTCTTTAGCCAGCTAAGGGCAGATTATGAAAGAAATGAATGATAATACCCATCAGTTCAACGTTTAATTGAAATAATTTTATGTTCACATCCCCCAACAATGTGTAATGTGAGGAACTTTAGGATGTTATTGGCATATTCAGTGAAAATTAGTTCTAGAATTTACTGAAACAAATTTATTATAGACAGATAATTGGTCACATTTCCATGCATCTACTACTAGACATGATTTTTTTTTTGCAGGGGAACAAAAGCATCACCACTAAGACAACCTATTTTCCCATTTCATCTATCCATTATCAGCCTCATCTGGATACATTGTACACTGTGCAGTAATCTGGTAGAGGCTTCATTATCGTTTTCTTAGCAATTTTTCTAATGAAGGATGTTAAAGTAAATAAAAACTGCTTTACATGTTTTAATATGAGCATGACTAATTTGAGAGTGTAGAAATTGCTGCTGATTCTCCAAAACTTTCACAAATACATAGGTTTTTATCATTTCTTTTAACTGTAACTGACCTTAGAAAACCAACTTTATGTGTCAACCTACAGTGAGTTATTTTGTTTTTATTGGTACTCCAAATTGAGAGTCATTTTTATGAAGTGTTCAGCTGAAGTGCATCCTATGATGGAAGTTACTTTTACAGTAGTGGATTTTGTTAGGCACCCATTTTGGAAGTAAATTGACATTACTGACATGTACTGATCAGTCAGAACATTATGACCACCTGCCTAAAAGCCGGTATGTCCGCCTTTGGCATTGATAACAACAATGATGCATTGTGGTGTGGAATCAACCAGGCCTTGCTAGATCGCTGGATGGAGCTGGCACCACGTCTGCACACGCAAGTCAACTAATTCCCATAAATTACTGGAATGGGGTGGGGCGATGTCCTTCGACGCCACGTTCAATCACATCCCGGATGAGTTTGATCGGGCTCAGATCTGGCAAGTTGGGGAGGAGGGCGGGGGGGGGGGGGGGGGGCAGAATGCTAACTGGAAATCGCTACTGTGTTCCTCAGACAACTCTGTCACACTCCTGGCATTGTGACATGTCACATTATCTTGCTGGAAGATGCCACTGCTGTCAGGAAACATCATCCTCATCAAGCAGTGTACGTTAATCCTTGGCCATCATGCACCAGCTCAACTGGACCCATGGATGCCCACATGAATGTACCCCAGAGCATAATGGAGATCTCACCGCCCTGTCTTGATCCTATGGTACAGCTGTCAAGAAGCTGTTCCCCTGGAAGATGACTGATTTGCACCCTCCAATTGGCATGATGAAGAAGGTATCAGGATTCATCAGCATCAGACCTTGTGGCACTCTGCTACTGCCCCACCATCCAGTACCAATCGTCACGTACCTATGTCAGTTTCAGTTGTAGGCATCATGATGTTAACATTGGCACATGTATGTGTCGTCGGCTGCAGACTCCCATCATTAGGAGTGTCCAGTGCACTGTGTGTTCAGACACACTTGTATTCTGCCCAGTATTAAAGTCTGATGTTAGTTCCACCACAGTCCACCATGAATCCTGTTTTACGAGTATGCCCAGCCTATGAAATCTGACACCTGTAATGAGGGGTGGTCGCCCAACTGCACAGTGTCTGGACGTGGTTTTACCTTGGTTTTGCCACATGTTGAAGACACTCACCACAGAACTCCTCAAACACCCGGCAAGTTATGAAGTTTCTGAAATGCTCATGCTGAACTTCCAGGCTATCACAATCTGCCCTTGGTCAAACTCAGACAGGTGGTGTGCATTACTCATTCTGAACATGGTCAGCACACTCACTGATACTACATGCACTGTGTGTGTGTCTGACTAGTAGTCATTCCTTGCGCATCACTTTGCTGTCACCTGGAAGGGTTTATATCGATAGTGGGTTATTGGTCATAATGTTCTGGCTAATCAGTGTTAAGGAATTATGTAAATGTTACTCTGGTGCACCATTTGCACTCAATACTTGATGGAAATGGAAATGTCATGTGGCTAGGGCCTCCCGTCGGGTAGACCGTTCGCCTGGTGCAAGGCTTTCTAGTTGACGCCAGTTCGGCAAATTGCGTGTCTATGGGGATGAAATGATAATGATAAGGACAACACATCACCCAGTCCCTGAGCGGAGAAAATCTCCTACCGAGCCGGGAATCGAACCCGGGCCGTTTGGTATGACATTCCGTCGTGCCGACCACTCAGCTACCAGGGGCGGACTACTCAATACTTGATGAAAAATGCAATGTAATGAAAGTATTTTATGACTAGCCTTTCCCCTGTGGCCTTGACCATATACGCATTTTATACATATATTGCATATATTTCCTCCATCCCCCTTCCCACCTCTAACTCTTCATCTTCCTGTCTTTGTGTCCACCTCATTCTCCCTTCCTGCTCCCTCCGTAATTACCTATTCTCTCCTGCTATCTCTCTCTGTCCATCTCCTGCTCTATTCATTTCGACATTCTCCCATGTATGCCCATGTGCATGTATGGCTCCTCTATAACAGGTCAAAAAAGCAGGTCGATACTACTCCCATAACACACCTATCATATGTGAGCGAGACAGCCTACAAATCTGGGGCTTGGGAAACCTTTTCGGAAATCATTGTGGACTTCAATATTCCAAGATCCACAGTGTCAAGTGTTTGCTGGCAATACCAAAT
Organism: Schistocerca serialis cubense; assembly: GCF_023864345.2. NCBI lineage: Eukaryota > Metazoa > Arthropoda > Insecta > Orthoptera > Acrididae > Schistocerca > Schistocerca serialis. The sequence goes on from NC_064640.1 coordinate 823,188,105, forward strand.
TTCAGGCATCACCTTTCAGAAAATGCAATTTCCAATGGCCTTCACTTAATGATGGAGAGCAGTGGCTTTTGGGTAGAGTGTCAGCGCTAATCAGACAAGCAACACTGCATTAAAAAAAAAAAAAAAAAAAAAAAAAAAAAAAAAAAAAAAAAAAAAAAAAAAAAAAAAAACGCAGAATTCAATGTGTAATATATGACAAACGTATCTGTTAGGGCAGTGTGGTGAAATTTGCTATTATTGGGCTGTGGCAGAGATGACCAATGTGAATACCTTTGCTGACAGCACTAAATCACCTGCATTGCCTCTTCTGAGCTCATAATCATATCCTTTCGACACTAGATGGCTGGAAAACCAAGGCTTGGTCAGATGAGTCCTAATTTCACTCTGTAAGAGCTGATGGTAGGGATCGAGTGTGTCACAGACCCCTCGAAGCCATGGACCATGTTGTCAACAAGGCACTGTGGAAGCTGTTGGCGGCTCCATAATTGTGTGGGGTGGGTGTACATGGAACAGACTGGGTCCTCTGGTACAACTGAACGAATTATTGAATGTAAATGGTTTTGTTTGGCTATTTTGAGAGCATTTGCAGCCATTCATGGACTTCATGTTCCCAAACAATGATAAACTTTTTATGGATGAAAATGCACCATGTCACTGGGCCACAGTTGTTTGTATTTGAAGAACATTCTGGATGATTTGACCAAATGATTTGGCCACCCAGACTGCTTGATATGAATCCTGTCAAACATTTATGGGACATAATTGAGAGGTCAGTTCATGTACAAAAATCCTGCATCAGCAACTCTTTCACAATTAAGAATGGGAATAGAGGCAGGATGGCTCAGTATTTCTGCATGTGACTTCCAATGACTTGTTGAATTCATATCCTCAATGCTGGCAATTTTCTGGAGGGAAGTTTATGTTCTTGTCATGAAACACCTATTGAAAAAAATTAGAGAATAAGCCGCTGTGAAAGACCACAGAACAACTTTATTGCCACAGTAAAGATCATGAAAAGAAGAAAAAAGAAATTAGTGTTCATATTTAAGCAAACAGACATTTATTTCTCCATTGTTCGATTTGTGAGTGAGATAGGAAAGGGAATTATTAGTTGTGGTACAAGGTACCTTCCACCATAGTGGATTGTGAAATAAAAGTAGATGTAGAAGGTTAGAAAGTAAAGGCAGGTCACTATGACCTCATGATGAGGATCTCCTACAGGTGAATTAATCTGATGTTGGGGCCTGGGTGAACTGCCTTCCTTTTTTAACCTTCAGCACTCAAATCTCTCTCTCTTCCTGGAGTTTGCTATAACATATGGTTTTATTTTGGTTCTGAATGCCAGAAGACAAAATAATGTATTTCTGACAACTTATACACTAGTGACTAGAGTAAAATGTTAGAGAAGAATGAGACAAAATATATTTGGAAATTGTGTTTGTGTTTAATTTCATGATTCATAAAACTGTGTTATTTCAGAAACTTAATTTCCTTATTAGCTATATATTTTGTTGAAGATAAATGCACAAATACTTAAATGTTGGATGTTAATGTCTCTTTCAACTCACTTAAATGTATCAAAGACAACAACCTCATCAATCTTAGGATCCAACAAATATGATCAAAGTGCAAGTTAATACTTATTCCATCTAATATTATGGGATACCCAAAAAGAAAAACTGGAATTATTTTTTAGAAGCTATATATTTTCAAACTATGTACAAAATGACCTGATCCCCTTGAAAATACTTTCCATTATAACTAATACTTTTCTTCCACTGGCACTTCCAATGTTCAAAACATTTTTTGTAGTCATCTTTAGAAATAGCCGAAAGCTTCTACCTCCTTTTTGACTTCTTTAATGTTGTCAGATTGGTGTCCTTTTATGCACCTTTTCATCCATGTAAATAAGAAAAAGTCGAAGAGAGAGAAGTCAGGTGACTAAGGTGCATGCCAATTTTACCCAAAAACTGTCTAACAGAGATGGCTGTGTGTGCAGGTGCATTGTCGTGTTGGTAGAACCATTTCCTGTCTTCCACAAATCAAGTCTTTTTTGATAAACACTGTTGTGTTTAAAACTTCCAAGTAAAGGTTTAATTGATGGTCTGACCCAATGGCACAAACTATCATTGATTTGGGCAGTTGACTGATGTCCAGAAAAAGGTTTAACATCAATTGACATGTCGCCAGTTTTAAATCGAGCAAACTACTCGTATGCTTGAGTTTTTCCCATAGCTTCATCTTGGTAAGCTGTTTTCAACATTAAAACAGTTTCAGCAACATATTTACCAAGTAGAAAATAAAATTTCACAGCTAGGTGTTGTTCACTTAAACTTGTCATCATAAAAGTGAAACAAGAATAAAACAGTACCAGCAAAAACAATCACTGCAGATGAACAGAACAAGCCAAATGACAACACAGGTGCACTGTACTAGCAATAAGTTGCACTATACATGCCTAGTGGCAGAAATACATATGACACAAGATCTGCCCACAGTATTGTTATTCTGGTATTTAAGGGACACCCTCGTATACCCATCAGTGTGAGCCTCATTTGCATGACTTGATGTGAAACTTCAACTGTGCAAGAATGATAGCTGTAGTACTGTAAGACAGAATTTTCTCTAGTCAAATGTTCACTACCAAATCCTATTTCTTGCCAAAACTCATAAAGGAAAGCTACTTGTTTACTTTTTCTCCTTGACTCTCTTAAAATTTCACAAACTATTAGAAATATAGGTTTTCTGTTGTGTAGCCCTTACTGTCTGATACCAGAAATGCCCATACCCTTTCCTAGAATGTGATTAATCTGTTATCGAACACAGGAACAAATCTCATTTACAGTTGCCATCCATACCATCAGTGTGATTGTTACATTTGGTGAGTGTTTTCTCTTTGTATTAATCATATGTTTCTGATCCATTGTGTATTGTGTACATAATTCAGTTTTGTGGCTGCAGTTATTTGATTAGCTCAGAGTGAACTTTCTCATACATGTTAATGTACACCATTGTTGGGCATATTTTATAAGAAAGCTGACTTCACAGATGTTACTAAATATTGACAACTCTTACCTCTTATGTAACTTTCTTAATTGTTGTCATCCCTCTGACTAGTAATGAGATACTTACAAAATCACCGTTGGGATCTCAAAAGAATCACTCTATTGATAAAGCTGATAATGCCTTCAGTTAATAGATAGTAAAATTTTTTAAATGGTAAAGGATCATCAGCTGGAATTGTCTCTGACTTATTAAAGAGTTTTTATTGTTCAATCACAATGTACCATAAGAGAAATTAAGTTTTTATGCGATAGCTTGTTCAGCACATGCCAGATTTAGTTCCTATTTATGAATCAGGATGAAAAATGTTACACTAGGCTTGTGGGTAATACAAAGAGGGACACAGGCTTCCAGCATGCTAGGTTGTTGAAGGGCCAGCAACTTGTGATACCATTTCCATATGACAAACAGTTAAAGTTGCAAAATGCTCTTTTTATTACTTGATGATCATCAGTTTTAGGTTTTTATTCATAACTCATTCTCAGATCATCCATCGAAGCAGAACGAATATTATTCCACACAGCAAAAAATCATGACAATTATTAGCAAAATGGAGTGCAGTGCAAATGATCATGAAATGTGTATCCAGTTTTGTGATCACTTTCTTTGTACTTCTGTGCAAACTGACTGTAATGAATTTTTGGTGTCTGGAGTAACATTTATTCTGATTGGATGGATGATTTGAGGATGGGTTATGAATAAAAACCCAAAACTAGACATGATCAAGTAATAGAGATATTTTGCAATTTTGGTTATTTGTTGTATTGAAATTGCAAAGAGAGATACCATTTCACCTTCATGGGGAGAAAATACACTGATTAATCCAAAGAGTTCTATTATGGGTCCATTGCTGTTCACATCAAATGTTAGTGATTAATCAGTTTATCCCAGGATAACTCACCACTTAGGCAAAAAGTATTCTCTACACAAAAGAAAGTAATTAGAATTAAATGTGATGACAACACATATAAATTTTTGAGGAATCTGTTAAGCAATAGGGAATTTTAAACACATCGTTGCAGCACATTTATTACCTCATTACATTCATTCTCGTGATTGCTACAGTCGCAGGTTCGAATCCTGCCTCGGGCATGGATGTGTGTGATGTCCTTAGGTTAGTTAGGTTTAAGTAGTTCTAAGTTCCAGGGGACTGATGACCACAGATGTTAAGTCCCATAGTGCTCAGAGCCATTTCAACTATTTGAACTTTCATTCTCAACTCACTGTAGTTTGAAAGTAACAGAGATATTCACCAATACAATGCCAGAATAAAAAGTGATCTGCACTTCCCCTTGGTGAATCTAACTGTGGCACAGAAAGGAATGCAATTCTCAGCCATAAAACTCTTTAATATTCTATACAAAGATATAAAATGTCTGACAGATAGCACAAGTGTTCTTAGATATGTATTAGAGTTGTTTATCCATAAAAACCCATTGTATACCGCAGAGGAATTCCCAATACATTGATTTTCTTCTAAATGTGTAGGAATTTTTTTGTACATAATATGACGTCCTGGCACCAGATATGTTCTGATTAGGAATGGCTCTAGTGACATAACATGAGTGTTCACTCAGAGCATCTTTTAGATGGTTATTGAAGAAGTATTTTGTAGTTATTTGCATGTTCTAGGAGTATATTGGTGACCATTTCCAATTATATAGAAAGAGAAATAGGTTTGTATAGTCGAAATATTGCTATATGCTCATCATTTACATAAGTCAATCTTTACTTCAATCTCAGTATGTGGTATAGGAGAAGATTCCAAGTGAAAAATGAGTTTAATGTCTATTTCAGTCTTTCATTACCTGCCAGCACATTTAATTCACAAAGGACTCTCTCAGATATTTTTAGGGCTGTGCATTCCCTCCTTCTGTCCTTGAGTAGGCAAATTTGCTTATAATAAGTGCTACTGGTACTTTTAATCCTACACTTATATTTAAAAATGCTACCAATTTTTTTTCCCAAAAGTGTTACTGGTTCCTCATACCAAACTTCATATGAGAGAGTAAATGTGCTGAGAGGCTGCTGTTAGTCTGCCCTATCTTCTTAAATGGTTTTATATACAAGGTAAAGTATGGAAACTGGCTAAAAATCATAGCCAGAATAGCCCATAAACCGCATTATTAATATATGAGGTGGATTTGACATTTAGCTGATGTGCCTTTATGTGTCCTGGAAGTGAGTGCTTTAACATGCTCTTTTATCTGGACAGGTTACAGTGCTCTGAAATGTATTTTAAATGAGCTGTTTGAAGGTATGAAAACACTTTATTATGTCTCACAACATAGTTTACTACTATCACTATCTGAAATCAAATTACTAACAAAATTTTAAGATTTCATTTAATTTATAGAATACTGACAATACTTAAGACATTGCCTATTAATTCAGGATATTTAACTATTTACAATAATGCAGTAGTTGTGCCAAATTTGTTGTCAGTAATAATTGCCACTTTAAGAATAATATTATAATAATATGTTAAAATAGAAGAAAACTGGTTTTTTCTTGTTCTTCTGATACAGAATAATAACGTGCATGTGGCAAGTGTATTGTATCATCTTCATGATAAAATTCTACAGCATTTTGACACTACTGTTTGCAATGTTTTCAAATGCAGTTTTCTTCTATCTTGTGTAAGGTTTCTTCTGTTTACTGATAAATGGACAGTCTAAGTATGAACCAGTATGCAACAGGGCCCAGGCAAAGCAAATTATTAAATGTAATGAGTAGAAAATTTTTAGTTGACTTCAGCTGCATAGTGTATAAATTGTCACAACTTGTTGTGTGAACATTATTTATTTTTCCTGAACAAATCACTACTCTACTCTTAAGTTGCTGAGACTGAGGATCCATTAGTGCCTTATGTGGAGTGATACATAAAATGTCAGAGTCTCTTCTTGTTAGCACTACAGCACCACAAACAAATAGGGAAGGGGAAAAGACTGGAAGCTGCATTGGTGGATTAGGAAGCATGTGCAGTATCGAAGGGGAAGCGGAGAAGTTAATTGCTAGGTGTAGGACAGGGACTACTGGAGACTGAGGCCAAGGACTTACGTGGAAAAGGTATATGTTTTAGGAGGAGGTTATGCTGCACAGTTCCAAAAATCTGTAGTAGGTGGAAATAATTCAGAGGGTGCCAGCTGTGAAGTAGTCATTAAAGTAAAGCACATCATACTAAGCAGAATACTCAGCAACAAAGTGATCCAGCTGCACATTAGCCACTGATTGGCGGTGGCCATTCATGCAGACAACTTGGTAGTTTCATGCCCGTGCAGATAGCCGCAGAGTGGTTGCATCATAGTTTGTAATGAAATGGCTCCTTTTACAAGCAGTCCTTACTTTTACGATGCAGAAGATGTCTGTGACAGGACTGAAGTAGGTGGTAGAGGGAGGATTTATGGGATAGGTTTTGCATTTAGGTCTATTGCAGGGATATGATCCTTGATGCAAGGGTTTGGGACAAGGGACGGAGTATGGATGGGCAGAGATATTGCGTAGGGTTGGCACGCAGCAGGATACCACTGTGGAAGGGGTGGTGAGTATAGTAGGTAGGATATTTCTCCTTTCCAGTCATGGCTAGAGGTATTCAGAACACTGGCAGAGAATGTGATTGACTTGCTCCAGCCCTTAGTGGTATTGAGCCTCGAGGATAGCTCTCCATTATGGCCAGACAGTGGATATTTTTTTCTTCATAATTACAGTATATTACCTGAAAAACTAAAACAGGGCACACAAATCACATTTACTTCAATAGCAATATATTTATTAACTATGTATTTCTAGTACTTAATTCTTTTAGTACCACAACTAAATCTGCTAATAAAAAAACTACAAAAAAATCTCTTAATGAGTTACCCAACAACTAATACTACTTTAAACCCTACAGAATCTGTTGTCTGTTCATTAATTTATTTTGATGTGCTTAAGTTGTAGATGGTTATTTCCACTATGGGATCCATCCTCATACACAATGGATGTGTGAGAGATGTTAGGTAAGTTGAGAGACTACGTATGGGAGATCTGTTTCTGGGTGAGGTTGAGAGATTAATTTCGGTCTGTGAAGGCCTCAGTGAGATTCTTGGCATATTTGGAGAGTGACTGTATGACACTAAAGATGTGAGGACCAGTGGTACTGAAGCTGTGTGGAAGGGACTTCTTGGTATGAAATGGATGTCAGCTGTCAGAATGGAGGTATTGGTTGTGGTTGACACATCTGATGGAGACAGAGGCACTGATTTATCCTTGAGGTGAAGGTCAACATCAAGGAAGTTGGCATGTTGCATTGAGGAGGACTAGGTGAAATGATTGGAGAGGTGGTGTTGAGATTCTGGAAGCATGTCAACAGGGTTTTTTTCACCCTTGGTCTAGATCACAAAAATGTCATCAGTTAATCTGAACCAGGTGACTGTTTTTAGATTCTGAGTGGTTAGGATGCACTCCCCTTGATAGCCTGTGAATAGGTTGGCATAGAACGCTTACTTGTGGTTTTTCATTGCTGTACAACAGGTTCATCTGTAGTTGATCCCTTCAAAGGAGTAATAATTGTGGGTGAGAATAAAATTGATCACGGTGACCGGAAAGGAGATTGCTGGTTTGGAGTTGGTTTGCCATTGGTAAAGTCAATGTTAAATGGTAACAGGGCCATTGTCATTTGGGATGTTAGTGTAGAGGGAGGTGGCATTGATAGGGCTGAGCAGGGCTCTGAGTGGTAAAGGAAAAGGAACTGTGCAGAGTCGGCAGTGGATGTGGTTAGTGTCTTTTATATTAGAGGGTAGGTTACAGGTTATAGGCTGCATGTAGTGCTGCACAAGAGGAGAGGTGCCCTCAGTGTGGCAGTAGGGCATCCTGAGTGGTTGGGTTTATGGACTTCAGAAAGCATGTAGAAGGTAGCACTGTGGGGAGTGGTGGTGTTGAGGAGAGAGACAGACTCAATGGAGAGCCTCTGAGATGGACCTAAGGATATGAGGAGGGACTAGTGATCATGCTGGATTTCTGGAATAGACTCTTTGTGACAGGGTTTTTAGGTGGGTATATCAGACAGCTGGTGGAACCCCTCTGCTAGGTAATCCCTGCAGTTCGTAACCAGAGGGGTGGAGCTTTTGTTGGCTGTTAGGATCATAAGCTTGGGATCAGATATTAAGTGATGGAGTGAGGTTGTTGCTGTGGATATAATGTTGGTTTCCTTGATGAGGGATATGGTGAATGTTGCCTCACCATGCTCGTACTGATAGACTTGATGTACTACACTACTGGCCATTAAAATTGCTACACCACAAAGATGATGTGCCACAGACACGAAATTTATTTGACAGGAACAAGATGCTGTGATATGCAAATGATTAGATTTTCAGAGCATTCACACAAGGTTGGCGCCGGTGGCAACACCTACAATGTGCTGACATCAGGAAAGTTTACAACCGATTTCTCATACACAAACAGCAGTTGACTGGAGTTGACTGGTGAAATGTTGTTGTGATGCCTCATGTAAGGAGGAGAAATGCATACCATCTGGATTTCGACTTTGATAAAGGTCGGATTGTAGCCTATCGCGATTGTGGTTTATCATATCGTGACATTGCTGCTCGCGTTGGTCGAGATCCAACAACTGTTAGCAGAATATGAAATCCGTGGGTTCAGGAGGGTAATACAAAATGCCGTGCTGGATCCCAATGGCCTTGTATCACTAGCAGTCGAAATGACAGGCATCTTATACGCAAGGCTGTAACGGATCATGCAGCCACGTCTCGATCCCAAAGTCAATAGATGGAAACGTTCGCAAGACAACAACCATCTGCACGAAGAGTTCGACGATGTTTGCAGCAGCATGGACTATCAGCTCGGAGACTGTGGCTGCGGTTACCCTTGATGCTGCATCACAGACAGGAGTTCCTGTGATGGTGTACTCAACGACAAACCTGGGTGCAAAATGGCAAAACGTCATTTTTTCAGATGAATCCATGTTCTGTTTACAGCATCATGATGGTCACATCCGTGTTCGGCGACATGACGGTGAACGCACATTGGCAGCATGTATTCGTCATAGCCCTACTGGCGTATCACCCGGTGTGATGGTATGGGGTGCCATTGGTTACACATCTCATTCACCTCTTGTTCGCATTGATGGCACTTTGAACAGTGAATGTTACATTTCAGATGTGTTACAACCTGTGGCACTACCCTTCATTCGATCCCTGCAAAACTGTACATTTCAGCAGGATAATGCACGAATGCATATTGCAGGTCCTGTATGGGCCTTTCTGGATACAGAAAATGTTCAACTGCTGCCCTGGTGAGCACATTCTCCAGATCTCTCACCAATTGAAAATGACTGGTCAATGGTGGCCGAGCAACTGGCTCATCACAATACGCCAGTCACTATTCTTGATGAACTGTGGTATCGTGTTGAAGCAGCATGGGCAGCTGTACCTGTACACGCCATCCAAGTTCTGTTTGACTGAATGCCCAGACGTATCAAGACCGTTATTACAGCCAGAGGTGGTTGTTCTGGGTACTGATTTCTCCGTATCTATGCACCCAAAGTGTGTGAAAATGTAATCACATGTCAGTTCTAGTAAAATATATTTGTCCAATGAATATCCATTTATCATCTGCATTTCTTCTTGGTGTAGCAATTTTAATGGCCAGTAGTGTAGATATTTCAGTCTCATAGCGAGTGTGGGCCCTATATGTTCCTTGGATGCTTGCCATGGCAAAGTTAACATTAAAATAATAAGGTACAGCAAGATATGCAGTCAAGTTACTCATATTTTAGAAGCACTTCAGCAGTGTAGTTTGTCATTTTCTTCAGTTCTATAATTTAAAAAATGTAATAAGACTATTCTTGGTGTGCAGTCATAAACAATGAATGATTGAGAAAGCACTGGAGCAGCAGAGACTACAATGTTCAATAGTTCTTCAGTTGCACCTGTTTACTTGGAGCCTCAGATATAATTTACACATCATCATGGCAAATGATAACTGGAGACTATTATTCTTATAAAAATGCTAAGTGTTAATGAGGTAAACTGCTGTGTACAAGTGGAAAAGGCAATTGTGGAAAACAAAATAACTACCAAATATTAAAACCAGCCTGCTGAAAAAACAATGTTGTTTACCATATTTAACACATTCCTACAGGATAGTGTATCATGAGGATTGTTGAGAGTAAGGGCACTGTGAGATATACTTCACAAGGAACTCCTGTTAGCAATGGTTAAGGTACATCTACTTCTGTTTATGTTTTAACAACCCAACAGGACCATTATACAAGTGTAGGATCCACATTTGAGGATATGTCAAAGGGCTGTCATCTGAACTATAGAACTGTTCCAAAATAATCTGATAAGAAGGATGTAGCACTACACCCTAAATGACTTCATCATGTTACAAAATATGAAAAGAATCTGAGATGGTGTTTTGGTATGTCTGGTAAAAAATTGAGAAAAAATGTTTGATTCATGAGCAACTCACTTTACTTCTGGACTTAGTCTCCTTTGATGGACATACACTTGGTCCAGTGATTCTCCAACTTTTTCATTCCATAATAAAAATATGTTTTGTCAAAATCTGCAAATTACTCACTGACGACAACTATCACTTCTTCAGTTGAAGACAATTTCTCCCTAGCAAACCAAAGTTGCAAGTTAGGGAATAGGAAGAAGTCACTTGTAGCTAAGTCTGGTGGATGAGGAATTATGTCAAAGCCCAATTCAAGCACTTGCGCTATTGTTACCACTGCTGTGTTGGATGGTGCATTATCCTGGTGAAACACCACTAATGTGCATGCCGACCTTGTTTTTTTTTCAGCCTCTACTAGACGCAAATGGTCCAACAATGAATCATAATAGGGTCTAGTTATGGTAATGCCTTTTTACAGTTAATCTATAAGGATTATTCCTTGGTAATCCCATAAAACAGAGGCGATCATCATACAAGCTGTCAAAATTGTTTTTGCCTTTTCTGACGCGCTTTCACCAGCCTTCATTCATTGTTTTGATGGTGTGTCATGTGGGATCCAGGTTACATAAACAGTCACAAATCAACACAAAAGATCTTGCAGACATCACCAGACATTGTGTTGAGATGTTGTGGCAAATGCAATTTTGCTCAACTGTGAACAGTTGCGGAGTCCACTTCACACACAGCTTCTTCATAGGTAATTCTCTGTACAGAACATTATGCACTTGCTCAGTTGAGATGCCTAAAAGCTCAGAAAGCGTACAAATTTTTAGTAGTTGGTCTTGCCTTACCATATCACGGCTTTTATCAATGTCTTCCTTTGTTGAGACCTCCATTAGACAGCAGGAGCGTACTTCATATTCAGTGCTTATTCGACTGCATTTAAGATCATTAATCCAAAAATAAATTGTCTCCTATGATGGTGCAGAGACTACATGACTTCATCCAATCCCATTTTGATTTGTGCGGCAGTCCATCTCATCAAATGGAAGTGTTTAATAGCAGCACAAAACTCAGTGTTCTCCATTTTTAATTATAGTCGACGCACTGACCAATTTAGACAGATGTCAACAATGTACTGTACACTATAGATTGTTTAATTTCTTTATACAATCCTTGGAATAATCAGGCTTATCAGTCATGAAAGCTCAACAAAAATGTTCCATTCTTTCATGGAGATTTACCTGTCTTGTCAGAAGACCCTTGTACTTAGTAGTTATCTGTCATATATATGACCAGAATGAAAAGGAACAATTTACAGTGTTACTGAATCTGGTTTACATAATACCTACTGTGATGGTGTTAGGGATGGTGACTTTCATGTAGTAAGCTTATTTCTGAAATTAGTTATTTTCAACATTAAGTGTATAATTTAATTTAAATTGCTAGTTACTTTTCAGATCTATGTTTGATGTCTCCTCAGGCAATGACAGGCTGTTAATTTTTTTATTTATTTCAATCACAAATGCTCCTTCAGTTTTTAGTTTCTTGTATAAGGCAAGACTTTGACTTACCAACTTCATATATCCTTGAGTACCAGACTCTGAGAAATGAGAAACATGTTCTTAACTCTTGTACCTCCTACTTTCTCTTCTAGTGCATGTTATGATCAATTTTAATGCTATGAAGAAGGAGATTGTGTAAAGTGCATCAAGTGTGCATTTCAGTAAGCTGTACAGTCATTTGATCTAATACTCAGCTGAGTTGATAATGTCAGAAATTTCCAGAAAACCTAAGATACTATCAGGCCAGTTTAAAAATCTGAAACTTATAACAAGGCCTTATTCAGCAATATTTGGTTCATTGTATCTTCATTTCAGCCTTGTCACTTAGTAAGTTAGTTTAAGTGAACAACAGCATGGTACTGCAACAGCAAATTCATATTTCTCTTCTCTTCCAAGGTGGTTCTAGTTTGTAAATAGGTATTCATTTCTAGAATAGAAGGAGAAGAAACAATTTAAGTTTATATTGACAGTTGATATACCTGTTGTTCTGGTGTAAGTGGTAAAATAGTTTTATGGCAGCATATTTCAAATGTTTCTGAGCTGTTGAAAGCTTTAGCTGTCAGTAATAAAGTTGTACTGTTTCTTGTGGTGATGAAGATCTGAGTATTAATATCCATTTCAAACAGTGATGGATTACTTAAGACAGATGTCATTAGTGAATATATGTTATGAAGAGATACCAACAAATTGACAAAAAAATGGTTCAAATGGCTCTGAGCACTATGGGACTTAGCATCTGAGGTCCTCAGTCCCGTAGAACTTAGAACTACTTAAACCTAACTAACCTAAGGACAGCACACACATCCGTGACTGAGGCAGGATTCGAACCTGCGACCGTAGCAGTCGTGCGGTTCCAGACTGAAGCGCCTAGAACCGCTCGGCCACATCAGCTGGCTAACAAAATGACAGTTTGTGATCATGATGTATTATATTCACCATTTGCATTAAAGTAAAAAACACTTTTATTCTTAACATATAACTCAGACATGAGTGCAAAAAATTAAAGATTGTTTATTAAAACACGTGGCCCATGTTCTTTGTTAATTTGGAAACAGCATACACTACCTGACAAAAAGTGTAAAGCACCCAGAATGAGAGAAAGAAACAAAATGAAACTTCATGGATTAATACAGTAAGTGATGTTATTTCAGATATTACAATACGAGTTCAAATTGATGTAGAGCTCACTAATCGGTATGACGTTATATCTCTTCTGGCCTGCATGTATGCATTGACTATGTTTAGAATAGTGCATACAACCTGTTATATCCTCTCCTGGAAAGGGCTGGACAACAGTTGTAACTAGCCTTTGGTATCGTTGATACTGGAACTGGTATGGAACTGATGTCCGACCTGATCCCACACTTGTTCGTCGGGCAGAGATCTGGAATCTTGCTGGCCAGGTGAGTAGCCTACCGCAATATCATGCAGCCAGTTCATAGAGACATGTTCCATGTGTGATTAATGAGTATCCTGTTGAAAATTGGCACCACAGTAGTGTTGTTTGAGAAGTAACACATGAAGAGGCAGGAAGTTCTTGCTGAAATATTGTGAAATCAGAATTCCCTCACTGACTACCAGCTGTAACCAGAAGTCATACCTAGTGGCTCTCCAGACCGTGATGCCAGGAATAACAGTGCTGTGGCTCTATATGAGTAAAACACTTAAAAGAAAGTGACCTCTCTCCAGGTTGCCATTATACTCAGTAACAGTGATCATCTAGATTAGTGCAGAACCACAATTCATTGTTGAACACAATTCAATGCTGTTCATCAGTACTCCAGTCTTCCTGTGCACAGCATCATTCCAAATGCAGCTGTTTGTGTTGTGATGTTTACTGACAGCCTAAAAATGGGACAGTAATTGCTTAATCCAGCTGCTACTAGTCTCTGATCAATGGTGCAGGATAACACAGGATGGTGCAGGTAGCATCTTGCTTGTTCTCAAATGGCAGGTGCATATGTGACAGGGTTATGAAGTGCTTCACGTACAGTATGGTGATACTCCCTTGTGGTGGTTACATGTGGTTGACAGGAACCTTGATGATGAGTATGCATTCCCTTACACTCCCATGCAGTCCAACAATGGCCCATTGCCACATTCAAATGCCCCACAAATCTGGATAATCTTCAGCTTACTGAGCTGGCTGGATGAGAACCCACAATGAGACCACATTCTAACTCTGTCAGGTGCTAATAATTCTGTCGAATGTGAGTGGCATCTCCATGTCCTTCACAGGAATAACTAAATCTCTGATGCTGTTCACTCCCCATATATATCCTAGCAGTGTAGGTAACAACATTGAATGTGACAAAACTAATGCACTCTATTGGCCTTTCTGCCTGTTACAGAGAACTACAACTCTAATCACTTACATACCAGCCAATGGTATTTGTGCGTATGAAATTACATTTATATTTGACCATATCCTGTCGGTGCTTCAGTTTTGTTTTATCAAAAAATGGTTCAAATGGCTCTGAGCACTATGGGACTTAACTGCTGAGGTCATCAGTCTCCTATAACTTAGAACTACTTAAACCTAACTAACCTAAGGACATCACACACATCCATGCCCGAGGCAGGATTCGAACCTGCGACTGTAGCGCCTAGAACCGCTCGGACACCCATGCCAGCTTTGTTTTATCAGACAGGATATTTGGTCGACTGCCACTTTATTTATTTCAAGCTGTATTTAGATCTGTGTTACTGTGGTCACATCACTGGATTCATATTTAGTAGCGGTGCAGTTCATATGCCAGCCGTTCTAACCTAGTTTAGGTTTATCTAACTTACTTTCAGGGTTTGTCAAGACATTCCTTTCAGCGAGGCAAATGCTCATTCCTCCTTTCTTTTTGTCCTGCCTAACATGCATATCCAGTGACTTTTATGTTGTTAGACATTAACCTATAGTGATCTTTTTTAGTTGTTGCTGTTTTTTGTTGTATCATTAGAACCTGCAAAATAAATCATCATGCATGGAACTGCAATGTTACGATTCACAGCCCAGTTTATAAATTTAATTTCTGGAAACAATGTTACTGTGGTCTTACAACAAAATATTTTTAATGCAATTCAGTAGCAATTCTCTGGCAAATTATTTCCACATAGTTTGTCAGGGAAGAAGTGACAGTAAACTATACATCATTCAGATAGTTGTCTGACTGGAAATAGTCACTATGATTCACAGTAAAATCAAGAAGAAAGATGATTTAAAAGTGTATTGAGCCTCAAACATTGTCTACCATAATTATTACTCTGTTTATCAGCCTCCTGTTTTGTGAAATAGAGGTCAAAAACTTAATGCATATTTCTATAAATTATCCTCCTTTGGATTGCATTAGCCATATTCCTTCTTAAGCTATGCTAGTTTGAATAAACTAGGAAACCGTAATAACCAAAAATTTTTCAAGATTGGGTTCTAAATATTATGAATGCACATTCCTTCTTTTGCTCCAGGCAATAGGAGCACCTGTTTGAAAATGGAAGAGCACATTTTCAATTAGCTTTTGTAAGTGGATTTAAATAAAAAATAAGACAAAAACTTAGAATTTATTGGAAAATTAATACACGGTTCCTTAATCAGATGAGCTTATTTATGCCAGAATTATGTAAAACAAATTTAAGAGCTAGTTATTCAGACAGAAATAACATGTGTACCATCTCCATTCACTATTCACTGCATCACAAAATTTGTGATTCCAGTTGAAACACAAATAGCACATAAGCCATTGTTAAGCCATTGTTCTCCACTGAAATTGTCAGAAAACTTCTTATGGCAAAGTGCACAGATAACATCCACAGAATCATCATCAAGATCCAGATTGATATCATCTTTGGTGTCTACTTGTGAAGGTTCACTAGCCACGTCTTTGTCAGAACTAGAGATTTTATACTTTCTTTTAAATTTCCTCTTAGTGTTGGTGATCTGGTACCGAGCGCCATGGGTTTTAAATCCACACCAGATAGTATTTAACTTGATGCCCACTAGAGGTCTCTGCAGCAGTCGCACCGTAAGCCGTGGCTGTGCGTGTTTCTGGCCCGACTCTAACGTGAGGGTGCCACTGTAGAGCCCGTGGTCCCAGCGGCCAATATCAACATAACCTGTTGTGTATTTAGGTGGCTTCCTTTCACTTAGTGAGGCAGCCTGGTATTCGCCTTGAGTCGGTTGATATCTCGCTTACAGACATCGTGTTAATGTTGCGTGTGCTTACTTCCCATTTACGAGTGGGCATTGCTTTGATTTTGTGAGTTTATCTCTTGTGACCCCATTGCTTACTACTGTGTTCTTGATCTTGGTGTCTTGCTTGGTTGTCTGTCATCGTGTTTGTCCTTCCATTCCCGTTCATACATCTTCTTTGTTCGCGGGCCACTCCCGTTCCGTCCTGCTGCGTTTTTGTTAGCTGCACCCCCGCAACCGTTCCTGTCACAATACAACAGGTAGCATTACTCTTTCATGTTGCTTCATATTTTGAAGCCTCATTTGAACAGTTTGTGCCGTTAGAAGCATAAAAGATTTCCAACTTTTTCTTATAGGAAATACTAGTCAACACCATACTCTCAGGATCTTTCATTTTTGAGGCACTGGTTGAAATTTTTGTACAGCTTTTACATCCTTAGGAAAGTTTATAGGATATAGTGATGGCATCAGACGTGGAATGTGACATGATTTGAGGTTGAAAATTTGTACTGAGGCCGGGATTCGAACCTGGGTCTCCTCTTCACTATGCAGATATACTTACCGCTATGCCACACTGGTACAGTGCCTTTGCACAGCTGCTCACCCAATTCTGGCGTGCCTCCCTCCTCAATCCCAGTTCCCTATCATGCCTCAGCCCACGTAATATTCCCCCTAAACTAGGAACACCAAGGTGGTTGAGGAGTGAACGGGAATTAGGATTGAGGATGGAGGCTTGCAGGGTTGGCCACACAGTTGGGTAAACTCACTATGCCAAGGTGGTGAAGAGGTAGCATGTCTGCCTAGTGAGCAGGTGACCTGGGTTCTAATCCCAGCCTTGGTACAAGTGAATTACAGTATTTGTAAAGTAGGAAAGAAAATTATAATTAGGTGACTGATTTTTCAAATGAACCAGTATGTGCAGTGTGGCTCTTAATTGTCATATTATTCTGTGCAGCCTGCTTAGCCTGAAAAACCAAAATTCTGGCGGGATATGTTGGGGAGGGGGATCAGGGGGGAAGGAAAGAGGAGGAGAGATAAGAAATGCAAATGCATAATATCCTATAACAACAAATTCAATGAGTCACAACTGAAATCACTCACATATATATGGGAATACTGATTGTTTACAGAGAAGGATGGCATTAATTGTGCCAGGTATTTTTGACTTACAAGAGAGAATCACAAAAATTTCTTAAAATTAAACTTAAAACTGTTTAGATCAGAATAGAATATTTATTAAAAGACTCTGAATTCAGTCTTAAAGTGACTGAAAGAAAGACAGTCTGACGACCATATACACTGATACATAAGTACAATTCAGATATAGAAGTAAATATACCTTGTACCTATTTTATTGTATCTGAAGGTGATTGCTATTTGACTGAAACTGGTTGAAGTTTGTTAGAAAATGTTCGGTTATGATCAAAACTGTTTTAACATGCTCCATGAAAATCACAGTTCTATTCTCCATTAAAATGTTTTCTATAGTTACATAATGGAAATGCTGTAAAATCTGACCTGGCAGATGCCTGAAGATAGACATCAACTATCCTATAAAAGCCTACTTATCATGTTCCAGGCAACAGTATTAAGCGAGAAATGTAGAGAACTAGTTCAGGGACTGTGCATTGTTCCTGTGGTGGCCTATAGCCCAAATCAGACTTATTACAGAGCACACAGACACGTAAGTGAAAGGAATGGTAGGAGAACCAGATACGGGGCATAATGGGAGTACCCTCTGGTATGTACTTCACAGTATTTTGCGGAGTGAGATTACAGATGTATACATAGATCTCTTTATTTTAAAAAAAGTTGTGCACATTCAGTCTCATGCTTTCAGCTGCATTGTGCTTCAAACAGATATTCCTGAGGCCATACTGTGAGAAGCTAATTATTCTGAGGTGACAAAAGTCAAAGGATACCTCCTAATACTATGTTGGACCTCCTTTTGCCCTGCGTAGTGCAGCAACTCATCATGACATAGACCTCAAGAACTCATTGAAAGTCCCTTGCAGAAATATTGAGCCATGCTGCCTCTATAGATAGCCAAAATTGTGAGAATGTTGCCTGTGCAGGACTTTATGCATGGTCTGACCTCTCAATGATGTCCCATGAATCTTTCATGGGATTAATGTTGAGGAATTGGAGTGGCCAAATCATTTGCTCAAATTGTCCAGAATGTTCTTCAAACCACCTGTGAACAATTGTGGCCCAATGACGTGGTGCATTGTTACCCATAAAAATTCGACCACAAATGGCAGCAAATGACCCCCAACTAGCCAAACATAACCATTTACAGTGCATGATCGGTTCAGTTGTACCAAAGGACTCAATCCATTCCATGTAAACACAGCCCACAGAATTATCGAGTCACCTCCAGCTTGCACAGTGCCTTATTGAGAACTTGGATCCATGGTTTCTGTGGCATCTATGTCACACTCAAACACTACCATCAGCCCTTACCAACTGAAACTGGGACTCATCTGATCAGATCATAGTTTTCCAGTAATCTGATGTGGTCACAAGCCAAGGAGAGGCACTCCAGTTGATGTCATGCCGTTAGCAAAGGCACTCGTGTTGTTTGTCTGTTGCCATAACCCATTAACACCAAATTTTGCTGCACTGTCCTAACAGATAAGTTTGTTGTACATCCCACAAGCATTACTGCAGTTATTTTGCGCAGTGTTGCTTGTCTGTTAGCACTGACAACTATAAGCAAACAATGCTGTTCTCAATCGTTCAGTAAATGCCTTGTCACCATCAAGAAGGGCTTGTACTTTGCTGAATTTTGTGTGGTTTCATGTGTAAACATCAACGCAACACATGCCAGATGGACACTGGGGGCATGTCGAGCTGTTGAGGTACAAGGTGAACTGATTTCTATGAACACCTTGGGAAACTATGACAGATGTGTTCGAGATCTGTCTCAAACACTTGGGGATGTCCAGTGATTTACCATTACACAAACAGTTTGTTCCTTGGAATTGTTCATGCCATCATCTAATGCTCTGTACTGTAGGAGGATCCACACCATACATAATACAAAAGTCATGGTGAACCGTTATTATTGACCGGCACTGCGCAAATCATAGAACAGAAAACAGTCATGGTTTTTTTTAATTGGATTATTTTTTTTGACTCAGCCTGTATAATTTAAAACATAAGTAGGCCAAAATTTGCTTGTAGATCTGAAAAGGAAGCTTGCTGGAGAAGATATATGTCTTTCACATGACAGAAGCAAAGCAATGTGAATTATAGTATGATATGCGTATTGTACTACAGTTCACATTGACGGGGTACTGATAGTCAAGTATTTTATGTCAGAGTATGGTGCTTTAATTATTGAAACTAGTCATACGTTAATAAAAATGCTTTGTATATCAGGTGGTAGCTTTTTAATTAAAATCAGTATTGCTGTCACTACATGCCAGTGATGATATTATTTCAAAATCTCACAACTTTAACAGTGTGATATTTTATGTAATATGAAACTATAGCCTGTACCCACCATTAACAGTATTTCACTTAGCACCTTTACTTTGAACAAAACTCTCGAGACTATAGCAATACAGGCATGTAAATAATTGGAATGCTGCTTCTTTCATTTGTTTCAATATGTTCTCTCTCTCTCTCTCTCTCTCTCTCTCTCTCTCTCTCTCTCTCTCTCTCTCTGTGTGTCTGTCTCTCACACACACACACACTCAGAGGAGCACCTTTCCATTTCTGTCTTGCCTTCCTTACTTTCCTCCAGTTTGCTGGCTCTACTTGTGTGCTAACAAACCATGTCAGGTTTGATGTTGGCACCAGGTAAAGTCATTTTGTGAACGGGCCTGTTTATCCAACTGGAATGTTCTCTGCTTCTGGTCGAACCCACATCCCATTTCTATAGGCTAACAACAAAAGAACAGTCTGTGTTAAATGAAGCTTGTCATTCCCTAGCCTTATTTGTCATTTTCAAGGTGCTTGGTTGTCATTCTAATTTATTCCCTGAAAGTTTCCCGAGAAATTTAGAAATTAGTATAGGTAAAAATATAAATGTCTTTACTGAACTATTTTTTGTGTGGGGGTACGTGTGGGGGGCGGGGGCGGGGGGTGTGGGGGTGTTTATGACCTTATGATATTGTCTCACTTGGATCTGCAGCAACTAGACTATAGGAGAACATTTGCCTAAGGTTTGCTACAAAAGTGAAAATCCATTGTTTGTATACTCCAACTTGATTGCAGACAAGGAAAATTTGTAAAGATATAAAGCAGCAAATTTTCAAAACTCATTATTGTGGATAGATTAAAACCTGAATGGTACAGTGATACTAGATACCAACAGTAGTTTAATGTGTGGGTTGGAAATTTTCCAAATTTCTAACTGGTATATATTACAGGTACTGTGTACAGTATTGTAGAAACTTCAAGAAAGGACTAAAGGGCACAACATAAAGCATACGCATGACATAGTTGCTATAACAAGACACATGTATTTTATTATATGACACCAACCAAAGACATAGTACACAGAAGAGAGATTAATATAAACCTTTCACTTCAACACTTCCCCTAAATGTTTTTCTTGCTAAATGCCATACTTAACACATTACAAATAATGATCTTAAATATTTAAGCTGAACATGTGGCAATGGTTTGGTGGAAATATCTGCAGCTTGCTGATTGCCTGGTTCGTATTCAATGGCTAGCTGGTCTTCTAGAATTTTCTGAAGGATGTAGTGCACGTGAACGTCAATATGCTTTGACCTCTTGTGAAATTCAAAATTTTTGGCCAGTTTAATAGTTCTTGCATTATCAACAAGAAGAACAGGAACACTCTCCAGTGGTGAAATTTCTTCATAGAGCTTAGATAGCCATATTCCTTCTCTTGCCCCTTCATTGGCAGCCACATACTCTGACTATGTTGTTGACATTGATATGCAATGTTGCCGCCTACTAGCCCAGGCAACTCCTCCTTCGCAAAATCTTGCAACCACTCAACTAACTGAGCGTCAGGTTGTTGGATCACTGGCATAATCAACATCAGTATATATCTCCAGCTTCTGTTTGCATAGCTAGCATCACATGTTATACCCAGTGACACTGAAATTTTATATACTTTAGGATTCTTTTTACCACAGACCAGTGATTTTCTCAGGGAGTCTCTAAAAATTTTGACACATAGCTCACTGCAAATGCTATATCGGGCCTTGTACCAACAGATAAATAAAATAGACAGCCAACTGCTTCTCAATATGGAGTGTTAGTTGGTTTATCACTGGTTAACTCATTTGGCTGCAGATACTGCTTAATTGGAGTTGTCACAGGATTTCCCTCTGTCATGTTAAACCGTCTAAGAATATATTTAGCATAACTTTCTTGATTAATCTCTATTGGTCCATTATCATGTCATACAACATTAATATTTCTGAAATACCCTACTGGCTCAACAGTAATTTTAAACTCATGTTGAATTTCTGTTAGGAAAACTTCAGTATCCTTCTTCTTACTTGCAGATATTAATCCATCATCAACATACAGAACTACCATCAACTTGTCATTGCAGTTTTCTCAATATAACAATCACAGGTCTGCCTTACTTCCCACAAGCCTAAGATTTATTAGGAAGTCCTTGAACTCTTGGTTACAGCACCTTGGAGATTGTTTGAGTTCATATAAACTTTTATGAAATTTGCATGCCTGATTTGGTCCATCACTAAACCCCTCAGGCTGCTCCATATACATTTCTTCTTTTAAGAAGTCATTCAAAAAAGCAGATTTTACATTGAATTGTGCCAACTGAAGTTGCTCACTAGCAGAAACACTCAAAATTGCTCTAATTGTATTGTATCTAGCAACAGGAATGAACATTTCATTAAAGTCAATTTTACCAAAAGTCTTATGTTTAATTCTATAAACCGAATGGTTTGTAATAGGCTTATGGTCTGGTGGCAGAGGTTCCAAAGTCCACGTAGCATTTTCCTTCAATGAAGGCATTTCTTCCTCCATAGCTTTTCTCCAGTGTTCATGGTCTACAGAATTAATTGTCTCTGTATAATTCTTTGGCTCATTTATTTCAGCCAGCATAATTTCAATAAGACACTCTGGTTTCTACAGTAGTTGCTTGTTTCTCAATTTTCTTTCCCTAGAACTTTCTTTTGTAGGTTCCTTTAACACACTTGTGTCTTCATGATTCTTCAGTCCTTCATTGCTTGCTTCACTTTGGAGTAACACCATTGTCTTACCAGTTTTCTCAGGTTAAGAAATAACATCCTTACTCCAAAAATGGTTCAAATGGCTATGAGCACTATGGGACTCAACATCTGAGGTAATCAGTCCCCTAGAACTTAGATCTACTTAAACCTAACTAACCTAAGGACATCACACACATCCATGCCCAAGGCAGGATTCGAACCTGCGACTGTAGCGGTCGCGTGGTTCCAGATTGAAGCGCCTAGAACCATTCGGCCACATCGGCCAGCATCCTTACTCCAAATAATCCGTTTTTCTGATTCAATTCACACTCAAAAGCCATCAATGCCATCAGAATAACCAACAAAGATTCCTGTTTTTCCCTTTGGATCCCATTTCTTTAGCTTTTCTATCAGAATATGGACAAAACGCTTCATTCTATAAATATGAAGTTTATTTAGCTGTATTGTCTTTCCAGTGAATACCTCATAAGGTGTTTTGCCATGCACATGACTTGTGCCAGTTTTGTTTAACACATAAACAACTGTTTTTACTGCTTCTGCCCACAAAAACTAAGGCAGGCCCTGAGCTTGAAACACGGTTCGAGCCAGTTCGACAACTGTTCTGTTAGTGCGCTCAGCACATCCATTCTGCTCTGGAGTATAAGGATTTGTGATGATGATTTGTATGCCATTTAATTTCATCAAATCTTAATTTCAGTATTATCAAATTCTCGTCCACCATCACATTGAAATGCTTTAGGTAGTTGACCACAAAAATTTTTCACAATGCTCACGATTTATGCAATCTTCTCTGCAGTCTCAGACTTCTGCTTGAGAAAATATATCATGCATAATCTTGAAAAGTCACAAGTGAAGCAAAGAAAATATTGTGCTCCTCCCAGCGATTTACACTCCATAGGTCCACACAGATCAGCATGAGTCACTTCTCCAGGTTGTGTGACACGCTGCTGTCCTAACTGAGAATTGCTGTGATGCTGCTTCCCCTTAACACATGCCTCACAAAATTCTTCACCAACATCTTCAGCTTCAACACCACACTGCTTCAAGAATTGTTGGACATGACATTTGTTTCGATGACCCAAGTGTTCATGCCAAATTTGCAGAGAGTCCTTTGATGCAAGACTTACCTCAGGATCACAAGGCTGAATTTGTTTTGTCACTTGAATCAACTTCTTCAATAGGTTGCTACTACGTATGCCACATGCATTTACAATGCCATTGTTTCGGAACTCACACTTGTCTTTCGATGAATAAAAGTCCAATTCCTTGTCCATAGCAGATGATACAGAAAAGAGATTTCTTCACCCTTCTGGAGTATACAAAACATTATCCATATGGCATAACTTCCATTTTCCATTGACAAAGGCTTCAAAATAAATAGTCCCTTTTCCTAGTGTGTTCATAGTTGAATATTTGCCCATGCATATCTGCAGTGGTGTTGCAAACTTAGTAAATGATGTATACCACTCAATTTTCTTAGCATGTGATTCGTCACTCCACAATCAGCGATCCATGAGCCCTCACCCTATTCTGCATTTATTACTTCACCAATCAAAGCCTGGTTAGGCAAATCACTTTTATTTTGGTTGTGGATTTTTTTTGCATGTTTTTCCCATTTGTACATATTTTTTTTAATTTGGCGAAATCCATAACTGAAACATTGAGCTTCTTTTTGTTTGTAGACTTTTCGTATTTGTTTGACAAAGTAACATTCCTCATAATGGTGCAGTCTGCATTTTTAATGTTTGCTTTGGTAACAGAAAGTGCAGGTACCTTGTCTCATTTCTCCCTCCAACAAGCACGAGGACTGTCATCAGAAGTTAACATGTCCATCAAATGTTTTAGTGTTTGTTGATCTTCAGATCTTGTTCACCATGACTGTCACAGACTTTCATAGCTGTCAGGCAGTGTGTCAAGTAGTCAAACCATTAACAATGATTCATCAGGTTTCACATTGTGTTGTTGCATTCGAAGAACCAAGTTTTCATAGCAAGTGAGATGTGTCAGCATGTCATCGCCTGAACTCATGTAAAAATTTAGGAATTCTGATGAACAGAATACGCAGCTTGCTTTGTTTTCCATTCAAACGTGGGATGTAGCTTGTCCCATGCAGTCTCACATGCAACCAACAATGCCATGACTTTTTCTTCCACAGTTCTAACAATAACCTGATTCGCTGCACTATCAGCTTTGTCCCATGTTTTTAGTGCAGCATTAAACACATCTATCTGTGCTGATGTTGAATCCACTGGCAAAGCCAATACACACTTTGTATGCACTGTCTGATGCACATAACAAATTTTGAACTGTGAACCTCCAAATAGTCCAATTTTCAGCTCCACACAGCTTCTCTATACCATGAAAATCCTTTGCAGTCACGTAAAGCTCTTAAATATAATTAAGTGATATATAGTTGTTCATCCTGTGCTTATGAAATTTCTCTATGGCTTCTTTGTCAGGAAGCTGATTAAAGTGTACATTGCAATCAAAATAACATTCCTTCAGCTATTCATATCTTCATCACTTGTTGTTACCTGTCATTCCCCCATAAAATTTAAAAGAGAACTGTGTATTATATACACTTTCTTCACAAGGTCTGATAAGAAATGGTAAAAGAAAGGTGAGTTCATGATACTGTTATGATTGCTTACTCTTTTCTACTATGAACAGCCTCCCACCCCTTTACAGACACACACACACACACACACACACACACACACACACACACACACACACACACACACACACACATACATAATCCGTAATGTATAAGAAATGCTACACAGAATTTACCAACATTAGTGAACCCTTGTAAAGATACAAGGAACAACTGCTAATTCTGTGTCTGTGTATAATTATACATATGAGTGCCAGAAGAGAGTTATAATGATACTGTGTACCATATCCCACATTCGATACTGTACCTTGCAGAGTGCTGAGTAGAAAACCATGTTACCATAAACTGTGAAGACTGGTCTTAGATTTTGATCCCTCTACTGAATTCATATTCAGTTGAGGGATCAAAATCTAAGACCAGTCTTCACAGTTTACGGTAACATGGTATTGTGTTATACTCAATGAATAATATGTCAGCTGTTTTCAAATGACCATTTTTCAGAGATAGTGATGAATGCAGCTTTGATTAGTAGAAATTCTGATGCTGTGAGACTTTCCTCATCATCCTTTGCTGTGCATAGCTGAGGGCCCCACAAAGTTCACCTTAGCTTATAGTCTTTCAGACATTAGTAATCAGCAAAGTGATTAAAAAAATAATACAGAGTGATATTGAGCATCTTTCTTAGTAATTTAAAAACCTGATCATTATGCATGTATATAGTTACATGTTATCAATGTATTAGTGTCACTATGTGCTTTCCCAGTCTGAGAGAAGCAACAGTTTGTATGTGAACTATAATGTTTTGTATATATCTGTGGAGTAAAAGGAACTGTTTACAGTTCCATACTACTCAATTAGTCACAGCATTATCATCAGTAACGTATCCACCTCGGTTGAACATCTTACTGCAGAATTGGTACGATTCACTATCTGCATGGCACTGTGATTCACTGCTATGTGTGCACTGGATGAGATGAAAAGAAGTCATTCTGCATTTAGTGAAGATGCTCATTGTTATGGCGTAAATTCAGTGCCAGTCTGAAACGACAATGAAGGGAAGGCTCTGAGAAGAGGTCAGCCAATCTCATGCTGACTGACCTCCCTCCAGGAGGACAATACGACAACAGTGGCTACTAGGTGAAGAAAACATAAAGACTGGTGGCAACTACTTTGATAGTAGCTTCAACATTAGCCACTTTGTTAGCCATCACATTGTAGCCTCTTTATTAGCAAACTCTGTTTCACACAGATAGAGATCAGCAGTCGTTACAAGAATTCTCAGATCAAAGTTAAGTATTTGTACTAGTCTTGTTGTAAATAAAACTCATTAATGGAAGTTGTTTGACTGTTTGTCTAGTGAACCGAATATGCAGAATTACTAGACACAACACTCGTAACATGTAACTGTCACTGTGCATGCCAGAGTAAGATTTACCTGAAGTACTCTTGCTGCTCGTCTTACAAAAGGAACATCTGGATGAACTATACTTCTGCGAAACTCTACTTAATCAAATTTTATTCCCTTGATATTCTTCTCTCTGAACATATGTGCAGTATGAGAAGAGGAGATGGTTCCTTCGGGTTTCCAACTGAATTTAGTGAATGAAAACTTACAGTATGTTCTGTTATATGCCCCTGCTGTTACTCTCAAAACATTTAAGAGGACAGTAACGTGATAACTGATACTTTTTTTCAACTATTCCGATTTCAGGTTAGTCATTTGGAATAAGTACAATTTCATGTAAATGCTTGAAATATTAATTCTTTTTAATGCAAAATTTTATGTACATAGTTTGATGTGGTTATGTTCTATTGGGCATTTCTTAGAATTCTTCTGGTGAATAGAATGAGGTTTCTAATGAGAGACAGTACAGCATTTTCTTTAACAGTTTTATTAACATTCTTTGCATTTAGAAAAAGTGTTTTATGGACTATTTCAGTTGCCGTATAAACTCTGCTGTTTTTAGGTCTTGCTAATATTTTCTGCGGTAAGAGTAGAGATGTACATGATCTGGCACTGTACTCATGTCTTTGAATTGTTACAATCATGTTAGGTAGTTCAAGACATATGTAATTAAAACTCCCAAAATGTATAAATTGATCACTATTAAGATTTTATATTAACGAACAAAATCATACACTTTATAATTTTATCAGCCCTTGTCATTACTCTGACTGTCTTATTCCAAATTACAAGAATATCAATTACTTTTTTGTTGTATGCCAAGAGCATGATAAAAAAAATCAGCTCCTGAGCCAGGCCCTGAGTTCCAAAGGACATTGACCAGTATCTGTAACTGTCTCTGTAATGCAGTGTCATGTGGATGCAGTGCAGACAGGGATGCAATCAGCAATACTGCTCTCCCTGCCAGTTTGCTGACTTTTCTACATCTACATCTACATTTATACTCTGCAAGCCACCCAACGGTGTGTGGCGAGGGCTTTTTACGTGCCACTGTCATTACCTCCCTTTCCTGTTCCAGTTGCGTATGGTTCAAAGGAAAAATGACTGCCAGAAAGCCTCTGTGCGTGTTCGAATATCTCTAATTTTACATTCATGATCTCCTCGGGATGTATAAGTTGGGGGAAGCAGTATATTCGATACCTTATCCAGAAATGCACCTTCTCGAAACCTGCACAGCAAGCTACACCTCGATGCAGACCGCCTTTCTTGCAGAGTCTGCCACTTGAGTTTGCTAAGCATCTCCGTAATGCTATCACACTTACCAAATAACCCTGTCACAAAACGCACCACTCTTTTTCGGATCTTCTCTATCTCCTCTGTCAACCCGACCTGGTACGGATCCCATACTGATGAGCAATACTCAAGTATAGTTCGAACGAGTGTTTCGTAAGCCACCTCCTTTATTCATGGACTACATTTTCTAAGGACTCTCCCTATCAATGAATCTCAACCTGGCACCTGCCTTACCAACAATTAATTTTATATGATCATTCCACATCAAATCGTTCTGTACGCATACTCCCAGATATTTTACAGAAGTAACTGCTACCATTGTTTGTTCCGCTATCATATAATCATACAATAAAGGATCCTTCTTTCGATGTATTCGCAATACACTACATTTGTCTATGTTAAGGGTCAGTTGCCACTCCCTGCACCAAGTGCCTATCCGCTGTAGATCTTCCTGCATTTTGCTGCAATTTTCTAATGCTCCAACTTCTCTGTATACTACATCATCATCTGCTTTTCAGACTGTTGTAACTGACAATTCGAAAGTTGTTACAAAACAACTTTTATTTATCGGAGTCTAAATGGAAATGACTGAATAACAGCTAAGAGACACAATCACAGCTAATGTTTGCCATTGCTTACGCCTTGGGCGTAGACAACCTCAGTCCTGTGTGGTGTTAGATGTGTTGCCAGCCAGCACGGGCTACCGTGACAACAGCGTAACACCTGTCCCCCCTTGGAAGATCTGGTGCAGCAGGGGTGAGTGTGCGGGAGAGAGCACCAATGTGGCCTGGTGCCATAGGCTGATCGGTAGTAAAGTCGTCCTGATGGAGGCAGTGAAAACCGAGTGCTGGTGAGTAGGACACCGCCTTCCACATGATGCTGAGGGAATGTCGAAGAGGTGGCAGTTGCGAGGCAACAGTGGGCTGGGCAAGCAGCATGGGAACGTCTGTGTTGTCCAACCAGGGCGGCGCCGAAGAGGGGCCAGGAAGTGGATCCCAGGGATGGTCTCGGGGTTGTCCCAGGTCCAGAGGAGGCGGTGGCAATGTGGGGCTAGCAGCCCGTGACTGTTGGCCATTTCCTCAAAGATCCCCCACTAACTGAGGAGAGGGCAGCAACATAGGCCTCACGGAAGAGGACGGCAATAGGAGAGAGAGAGAATCCGGTGATTGGGGCTGCGGCGGGTCGAGGAAATGAGGACAGAATTGGTTGCGGTGATGCAAAACCACCCTGTCGTCCGGACAGACATCGAACAGTTGTCGACTACAGGTCCAGAGAATAACCACTGGCAGCCAGCAGGGCTGGGACCCAAATCCGTGTGCCCACACCTTGGAGCCGGATGAATATCTGGAAGCGTCAGGTCGGGCGCAAGGCAGGAGGAGATGGAGTAGGGTTCATGGCTGGTGACCATGGAGCAGTAGGCTGGACTCTTGTCACTCACCAGCGTGGTCCTGTAGAAACTGAGAAATATCGTAAGAGTATCTTCCGGAGAATGGTCCTCCGTGTACTTCTGCATCTGAGTTTTAAAGGTGCAAAAAAGGCTCTCTACCCTGCTATTGGATTGTGGATGAAAAGGCGGGGTAAAGACATGGTGGATACCATTATCGTGACAGAATTTGGCGAACTCTTGACTGCAAAATTGCGGGCCGTTATCAGTGACCAAGGTGACTGGTAGGCCTTCAATGGAAAATATTTTGGACAGGGCCATGATAGTAGTCTCTGTGATGATAGAGGAGCATTGGACAATGAAAGGGAATTGGGCGTAGGCATCCATGATGAGCAACCAGTAAGCGCCAAGGAAGTGTCACGCAAGATCCACCTGGATGCGTTATCATGGGAGGGAAGCCGCAGGCCAGTATTGGAATGACTAGCA
This sequence comes from Schistocerca serialis cubense, assembly GCF_023864345.2. Lineage (NCBI taxonomy): Eukaryota > Metazoa > Arthropoda > Insecta > Orthoptera > Acrididae > Schistocerca > Schistocerca serialis. The sequence goes on from NC_064640.1 coordinate 823,217,693, forward strand.
CAGAGTGAGAAGGGCCTTGGTACATTGCTGACAACCCCGGACCATGCTCTCCACGTCTACTGTCATGCCAACCCAGAAGATATGGCAAGGTGTGAGGGTTTTCGTCCGGACAATACCCCATTGGCCTTGATGTAAGACGTTGAGAATCTGGGACCACAGGTATGTTGGTACGATGACTTGTGGATAGGTGTCATGTTCCACATGGAGGAGCATGGCTACCGGTTGATGGCAGATGGAGAAAAAGAATCGGAGGTCAGCCTGGGTGTGAGGCAGAGGAAGCGTCAGCCAGCTGCAGAGAATATAGCTCTGCACCAGTTGCAGGAGCGAATCTGTGGCCGTCGTGGGGGCCATCTGTGCAGCTGTGATGGGGAATGCCGCCAACGCTGCCTGTATGTCTTCATCGACTTGAAAAATTAGGATGTCCAATGAATCGAACGTCGAATCCTGGCTGGAGGGGAGCCGAGACAAGGCTTCGACGTTGGCATGCTGGGCAGTGGGATTGAAGTGGATGGTGTACCTAAATTGTTAAAGGAATAGGACCCATCGCTGCAGACGGTGGGAACTCTTCATGGGTAATTGGGCTGCTGGTGAAAATAAGGCCACAAGGGGCTTATGGTCAATGATGAAACGAAATTAGGTACCATAAAGGTACAGGCGGAATTTGGTACAGGCAAACAAGATGGCGAGGGCCTCCTCCTCAATTTGGGAATATTTGCTTTGGGCCTCGGTAAGGGATTTAGATATGTACGCCACCAAGCATTCTGATCCATCCGGTAGATGGTGCGAAAGGACAGCCCCAATACCAAAGTCTGAGGTGTCCATAGCCAAGAGAAGAGGAAGAGAGGGGGTATACAGCATGAGACTCTCAGCCGAGTGCAATCCTCGCTTTAAGGTTCAGAAAGCCGACACAAGCCGAGGACCCATGAAAAGGCACCATATTTCAGCATAGGCGATAGAAGGTCACCGCAATGTGAACAGTGGAGGGAATGAACTTTCGATAGTACACAATTTTACCCAGGAAAGACCGCAATTGGTGGACATCACTCGGACAAGGAAGGGCCTCTATAGTGGCGACGTGGCAGGAGGTAGGAGATATGGCATTCTGGGAAATGATGTGAGCCAGGTAGGATATAGCAGGTTGAAAAAAGGAGCATTTAACAAGGTTGCATTTTAGGCCTGCAGTCCACAGGCGCAGGAGTAATTGTCGCAGATGACTGTGATATTCATCCACAGTACAGCCGGTGACGATGATGTTGTTGAGGTAGTTGATACATCTGGGAACATCCCACAAGAGCTGTTCCAAGTAAAGTTGAAAGATGACCGGTGCACTAGTGATGCCATACATGAGACAGTTCAACCGCAACAGCCCCAACTTTCTGTTGAAATAAGTGTTCACACTGTCTGAATTGCCTGCTTTCCTAGTTCCACAACATCCTACTGCACGTAATTACGTATGGATAAGGGGGATGGGAGTAGGGTAATATGCCCTCTAGTACAGTCATTTTTTTAATTCGGAAGAGAATTTTAAGAGCAAGGTAACATGCTAGCCAAACAGATCCTTGCAAGCCCCTGTTTCAAAAGTTGTCAATCCTCCCACTCCTATCTATGTATATACTAGAATCTTGTAAATATATCAGAAGGAATTTGAAACAAATAAGAAAATATTTTAATATCTATGAACATAATACAAGGCAGTAAAAAAGGTTTTGTGTTGAGTCCGTAAGGAGATCAGCTTTTAAAACTTCCATTAGAAATAGTGTGATACAAGTTTACAATAGTTTTCTACAGGAGATAATAATTCTTTGTAAAACCATAAGAACAATGTTATTAGATCACTCCCATTCAGCAGCAGAATTTTTGGCATACTTGAAATACAGGAAACTTGAAACAAGACTATGAAAGGTGTGCCACTGAAAGCTCTTGTAATCCTCACTTCTAAGCCAGCAACATTTATTAAGCACAAGCGCCTTGTGTTACAAGAGAAATTATTATAAGCCATAGTTCCAAATAGAAATTAATATGTGATTTATCATGACTGAAATTAAAATAAATCCAAGTACTATTAATTTTACTGCATATACATTCTGTAAGTATGATATTCAACAAAATTCCATGAAGCCTGGTGGTGGTGTAAAACCACATGTTCATAAGAAAAACAGTATGTAACATAAATCTAAATCAGTCCAAGTAAACATCAATATTGGTCATAGTTCACCTGTGTGAGCAAAGTCTGTTAACAGCAACTGAGAAAAAATCTGTGGTCAGGAGGCCTTACATGTGTCTTGTCAGGAAATCCGTGTAACTAGCTTGTGATATCATCAGTTTTCACATCACAGGCACCACTGCTGGACATGGGCAATGTTACACATATCAGTACGTCTGTCTATTCCATTCACACATCTTGTGGGGTTACTGAACAAGTATGTAAATAGTTTATCCAACAATCTGAAAAGACATTTTGGATGAATAAATAAAAAATAAATGTAAAAGGTGCGGCTTAATGGGGAACTGGGTAAGTGTCAGAGGTGAAGCTCCAAGGTTCAAACTTCTGCTGGTACTCAGGTTTTTTCTGTTGCTTGCCTCATCTTTAATCTCTGGCAATGAAATTAACATACAAAAATTGCCAAGTTGCAATGTGTTTTGAAGTCAGTATTGTACTGCAGGTCCCCCTATAACATACTAAGTCAGTTTAAAGGTCAGAGGAAGGTAGCAGTTCTAATAGTACCATATTTACCCAGCAAAACACTGTGCTGTTCAAATCAGTTTTCAGATTGATGACATATTGAATTTTTTCTAATAAAACATAGGAAAATTTTCCAATTCATGCTAATTCCAAGAAGAAATATATCAGATGAAATACCTATTATTTATTAATTTATATAATAGAGCTTCAAACAGGTGGTCAATTGCAAATTCATCTTCAGACTCAAGATTTTCAGTCATCTGGTGGGATTTTATTTGTTTCCTCAAATTCAGCTCCCTCTGTTCATTCTTGAAATCCAGAAGATAGTAGTTAATAGTGCTGAGGTTTGTGCCATGTTTCTTGACCTAATAGTTAAACATGAGGCTGTTTGCAGATAACATACTTGTACACACAGAAATGATATTGTTACGAATTTATTAGACCTATAGATGGTAAGAGATTGATGCGAAGATTATCAGTTGAGTCAACGTGAATGAAGCATACTACATGTAAATATGTGAAATATATTGGATACAGTTTCAGTATGAGACTGGCATTTAGTCTCTAGAATCAGTCAGAGCCATCAGGTGTTTAGGAGTACCTCCCTAGAACAGTTTTACTAAACTGTTTAGTCATTGTATTCACATTCATATTTAGACTGAAATTCTTTGCAAACTCCCTGAATCAATTAAGATGAATGCTCAGATGATGACAAGCTAGTATATCTATCCTTCAAATCAATGAGGCAGGTAAACCACCACTTTATCGTTAGGTTGCAACTTCATATAGTATGACAAACATACAAGATGTATTCTATACTCCAGGAACCTACACACTGTACAACTACGAATGAAGCCTGTTTCATGTACTGTTTATATACAACATCAGTTGTAAACAGTCCTTTCACTGCTATAGCCTGAGTGAAACACTGAAAGTCTGCTAATAATGACATTCCTAACTTATAGTATGCCTACAGGTTAACAATTGAAATTGCCAACCCTGCTCAGTTTAAAAATTTATTGGCACTTCATTAACTTGAAGAGTTACAGTTAGCAACTTGTTATTGAAAGAAAAAATTGAATTCAAGTGATATTCTGTACATGAAAGTTTTAGAATTTGCACATTTTGTTGTGAACAGTACTTGACGATTGCTATTAGCTACTGCAGCATGCTTGATTTGACATGATGGACCATCAAAAGCTAGACTATTGCATAACGTGTATTATCTTTTCTGTTTTGTGTTCTTTGAGACTGGATTATGGACACACTATTACATGGGTGTGGTGTTTTCTGTATCAGTGTATTTAGTGAGTAATTAAATTGTTTGTGTGCATACTTCGAATGAATAGTATACCACTGGAACGCACAAGTGGTACCGTACCTAACGAGGTGTCACAGTGGCTAGCACACTGAACTCAGGAGAAGAACGGTTCAGCCAGCCGTTGCGGCCGAGCGGTTCTAGGCACTTCAGTCCGGAACCACACGACTGCTACGGTCGTAGGTTCGGATCCTGTCTCGGGAACCGATGTGCATGTTGCTCTTAGGTTAGGTTTAAGTAGTTCTAAGTCTAGGGGACTGATGATCTCAGATGTTAATTCCCATAATGCTTAGAGCCATTTGAACCATTTGAATAACGGTTCAAACCTCCATTGGGCCATCCAGATTTGGGTTTCCCACAATTTCACTAAATCATTCCAGGCAAAAGCCAGGATGGTTCCTTTAAAAGGGCATGGCTGATTTCCTTTGTCATCTTTGACACAATCTGAGCTTGTGCGCCATCTCTAATGAGGACAAAGACGACAGAACCTTAAACCCAATTTTCCTTCCTCCCACAAGTGGTGACCCCAAGTTCAACAGTTTACTTTCTACATGCATTCCGATACATACTATGCACCACTGTGGAGCCCACCATCTCTATTAAAGAAGAGCCTGCGAGCCGGAGTGGCCATGCGGTTCTAGGCGCTACAGTCTGGAACCGCGTGACCGCTATGGTCGCAAGTTTGAATCCTGCCTCAGACATGGATGTTTGTGATGTCCTTAGGTTAGTTAGGTTTAAGTAGTTCTAAGTTCTAGGGGACTGATGACCACAGCAGTTAAGTCCCATAGTGCTCAGAGCCATTTGAACCATATTTTTGAAAGAAGAGCCTCAGACCTCACAATAGGGATTAACTCAGCCACCAGTTACAGTTGTTGATAACAGTATTCACATGAGAATCAGGAATATAAAAATTCCACTTTCCTGGCTAACCATCGAACAGTTGTGCTTAATGCAAGTCACAGCCATATTTTGCTTTCGCGGTGTCGGTTCTGACATGCAGAAATTTATTATTGTTATTTGGCAAGTAGATCTTATGATTATATAGTGAACAACTGGCGGATGTATTTGACAAACAATCTTTTGCCTTTTTTCAGGATGCTAATTTGGAACATTTTATGCCATCTGCAGAATTGCGTTTTACAAAAAAACACGGAGAGTGAGGTAGTAGCTGGTACTTACCCGTTCAAAGTGCTCTGTTCCCTACACACGTTGGCAGGACAAGGCCTGAAATCTGAACAATCACTGAAGCCTCTTGGGTTCCAGCATTTGCCTCCACATGTTCGGATAATATTATCAGATTTTCTCTGACCTTCCCATTGGTGAACTAGCGTGAAAAGCAGACTCTGTGGCGATTGCTTATGCAGATCCAGTTTGTGTGAATGAACTCTGAAGTTATGGTGGGCAGCCCTGAACCAAGCATTGTGGCCTCATTTGTTTCAAGGGGCACTGTTTCTCCGCTGCTATCCACTCTGATGCTGTCTATGGCCCATATCATCACTGAACTCGCCGGTCTTAACGCCTAGTTGCAGCGACATGAAGATACCACTCGCCCACCTTCTAATAATAGCTGTGTATTCAGGTGGTGCTGGTTTCACAAATGGTTCAGAAAAGCAACTCGACATTGTACCAAACCATATGATTACCCAAACTTCCCAGACGAATGCCAGTAGGTGCACATACTTCTCGAGGTCAGTTAAAGCACCTGCAAGTCAAACACGACGGAAAAGTATCCTAGGTGACAGGATCACAAAGACTTTTCCTAATGGTCAGGTGCACTGGAGACACTTTCTTGATGGATTCAGGCTCTGAAATTAGCGTTTAGCACAAGTCACATACTGTGTGCCATTCTAGTGAACAAGTACCTATTCTCACAGCAGCTGATGGCTCACACATTGGAACATTTGAGAAAGTGCAGTTGACTTTGGATTTTGGCGGTAAGCTACAATCCACCTGGACTTTTGTGGTTGCTGATGTCATAGACGCAATCTTAGGCCCGGGTTTTTAGCGTCATTTTTCTGTCATTCTAGATGTAGTGCATCAATGTCTCTACAAAGTGTCATACTCTCTTCCTACCTCTGCCAAATCAGATTGCATTGTTGAGTGATACCACCAAGCCCCATCACTAGAAGACGACCACAACAACCGCGCCAGACTTAGTGCATCAACAGGATTCGTTACCGTTTCCATATCCACTCAGACCACACATCCGCGTGGTATGCTGGAAGGTGTCGATTCGTTCTTCCACTGAGACAACAAAGCTACAGAAGGGCTGTCATATGTGAGTAGCTCAAATATCTGAAATATAATCCCACAGCAATGCCATAATGAGTGCCAGGGCCAGCTTGCGCGACAGTAATGCAGAATTACACTGCGAATTGCCTGCCGTGGCTGAAGACTTATCGACCACACACGCCTCAATTCATGACCTTCAGCGTGCAACCGCTATGAGGAACCCTTGCTCCGCTGTCCCTCCCTCGCTTGCCTGCGCGCTGGAGGCCAACGATCTTGGTGTACAGCTGCTAAGCAAGTATCCTGTGCTTACTGATCCAGCGCTGGCCTGAAAAAACCGCTGCCACTCTACACGACATTTCAATCCCTAGACTACTGGGCATCGAGTGGCCGCAAACCCACGATGCCTACCTCCTGATAAATTACAAGCAACTCAGTCTGAGTTCAGTAAAATGCTATCAGATGGTTCAGTATCTAGATCTCAATCCTCATAGGCTTCTACTTTGCACATGCTCGAGACGAAAAACGGAACATCCCCCCAGGTGGTGATTATCGGAGCCTCAGTTCCCATACGGTTCCAGATAGGTACCCAGTGCTGAATGTAATGGACTTGAACTCAAATGTGGTGGGCCCATGTATCTTCAGTGTTATTGACTGTGCAAAAGCCTTCTTGCTGATCAGTGGTGAAGAGGGATTAGTTTAAAACTGTCATAACTACACCATTTGGGCTCTTCCATTATAATATGATGCCTTAAGGCCTCCACAACGCAGCACAAACATTGCACTGTTTTATGCATGAAGTCCTGCAAGACTTACCATTTTCATGTTGTCACATGGATTATATTCTGATTTCTCCCCGCAGCCTCGAACACCATTGTCACTATTTACGACAAGTTACAAGATTTTGGAATCATGGTAAATCTGGATAAACGTTGTTTTGCCAAGCAAGAGCTACCATTCCTGGGATACAATGTCTCAAAAGCTGTAATCATACCTCTGTCCAGAAAAGTGAATTACAGCCAACAGCTTCCCCTGCCACGAACGTTGAAAGGACTGTGCCAGTAGTGGGACTACCTTCATTCTGTTCCACTCTGCATTGTTGCCAAATTTATTCAAGATGGCGGCGATGACGTCATCCAAGATGGTGGCGTGTAGATTTGGTAATAGTGCATGACGTCGTTCGACATGGCGGATTATGGCGGGAAAATAGGTCATTTGGGGTATTTTCACTAACCTAAACCCCAGAAAAATGGCGAGAAATATGAATAATGGTGGTAAAATAGGTCAATTGGGTTATGTCCACTAAGGTAGCAAAAATTGGCTCAAAATTCCAACACAATAATGGCGAGATGACCATAGTTGTCTTTACTATTATCCATTATCATTTATCATCATTTGTTATTGTTCATTATTATTCATTATCATTTATTATCATTTATTATTATTATTTACACCATGCACGTGTGTTCACTATGAGGACCAGAGTCCAACGGTGTTAGTTCATACCCCTGCCACCAGAGAGCGCTGCCGTGATGTTATTCAAGATGGCGGATTTTGGCAGGGAAAATTGGGCTACATCCACTAACCTAACCCCCACAAAACTGGCGCGTAATTCGAATTTTGGCGGGAAAGTAGGTCAATTGTCCTATGTCCACTAACCAAACCCTCCAGAAAAAATTGGCGCCAAATTCAAATTGCAACTGGATGATGGCTGCAAAACCATACTTATCTTTATTATTATTCGTTATTATTCATTATTGTTTATTATCATTTATTATTTATTATTTATTATTTATTATTTATTATTTTTATTATTTTTATTATTTTTATTATTTTTATTATTATTATTATTATTATTGGTCTACCTCCACTAGAAAATTGGGCCAAATTCAAATTCCAACACGATAATATCTGGAAAACTGTACTTCTATTTATTATTAGCATTTATTATTTACTTAAGATGTCCAATTTCGGCGCGAAGAAAACCATTTGCCTTGCATCTATAACAAAAATCTCCAACACCATCATCGATCATGCGTATGAAATAGTCCACATCCTACGAACTTTGACCATCACTTATGTTTTTTCACTGCTAACCTATCAAAATCGCGTCAAATAATAAACTGCACTTGTACTAACGTAATTCACATCCTCTGACTTTACAGGAAAAAAGGACTGATGTCTTTATTTCAAGCAGTACTGTCATCACTTGTCCTCCAACAGACTTAGTACACTTCTTTGAGATGCCAACATCCAGTGCACTTGCCACTAGGTCCAAACTCCCACTGACTTAGTTCAAATCGTCGCCAGCAGAGGAGGCTACCCCTGGCGCCACCAGTCGGCGGCAGCCCACGAGCATGTCACTGGTCAAGTGACCACTAGGACAGCGTGGGTCCAGCGGCGTAAAAATGTTCTGCTCGTTCGAACCTGCCGATTCTGACGTCACAATGGTAGGTTGTCCATTCATCAAGTGTATTCGTCCCTCCCACATGTTTCGCTCCAAAATTGGTCACCCAAGAGTGGAATCTCCCCAAATGTCACATAACGGTCAGTCTGTTGGTCCAGCACTTGGTGGACAAAAGAACGCCCTGCCACAATTATGGCGCAAAAATTGTTTTCCTGGACAGGTTTGAACCTGCCAATGACGACATCACAGTGGTCGGTTAGCGATCCACCATGTGGTTGCATGGCTGACGAAGAACACACTTGGCGCCAAAGTTGTTTGCTGGAGAGTGGAATCTGCCCAGACGTCACACAACCACTGGTCCACCATGTGGAGTGCTCGACAAAGAAGGCTCTCGCTAAGTTAACTGACTCGAGATCGTCTTCTCCCTCTCTCTCGCGTGCGCATTATAACCAGACACCTGCCACACCGCCACCCTACAGGCGTCCGACCGATTATGTCACACACCATCAGTTGCCACCTCCATACATGCGCCGGACATAGTCTTCTGTAAATATGCTAACACCCACATCGTGCATCTATGCTATCAATTGCCTAAGTACTTAATTGCATTTCAGTTTTAATCATATTAAATAATTCAATTTACAGATTCATATAAGTATGAAAAGGCGTTCAACTACTTTTCAAGGTCCAGACTGCCTCCTCTTCCTAGGAACCAGCGCTGAGTTTTAATTCTGGCAGTAAAGAAAGGTCACTTGCACTTTCTCTGCCAACCTAAGAAAATTGTTGGAAAGAAGGGACACTTGTACTAACTTCAGCCATCCCACCGCCACTTCCGCCTAGGAACCAGCGTCAAGTTTGAATTCTGCCAGTAAAGAAAGGTCACTTTCTCTTCTGCCACCAACCTAAGAAAATTGTTGCAAACAAAGCTCATCACCACTAAACTAAGCCTCCAGGATGCAACCTCTCCCAAGGGTTTCTGGTAAAAGGACTCAGCCTGCACTAGGCCCATGGATGGTCGAACAAATGTACTTTATTTAGGGATGGAGTAGATGTATCACAGAACACATGCACTGACATGTCCCACACCATACAGACCTGCAAACCACTCCTACATAACTCATGTATAATGCTCTATACACACGCTTCCTAATTGTAAACAGTTAAAAATAACGCATCGCACAACCTACAGAACTGCTCGTAAATAATGCAAAACATTTACGTCCAAATAGCCAAACAACTCTTAATTTTCAGAAATAATTTCAGTGCAGACCTGCAAACTGCTCTTAAATAATACAGCACAATGATGTGTAGACATGCTAAGTACTCGTAAACTATTCAAATAGCATGTATGAAGGCCTACAGACCCATTCCTGAAATAATGCAATCAACACACGCAAGGACAGTCCACAGCCCCCAGTCCATTGAGTACACAGGAGGTAGTGATAAGTGACATATACCTCAGATGTCAAACCACGCACAGCCCCTGCTTGGCTTCTGCAAGCATGAGGTGGCCGCACCTCCCATTCATACATAATACCTGGGAAATTCCTATCCAAATACGTGTTCGACTACACACACATGCTGATGTGATTGGGCGGGAGCGCAACTGCGAGCTGCAGCTGAACGCAGGCCAGAGTTGTATGTAGGCGCTGCGAATGACCAGGCGTTTATTTACACAATGCGCACTCCAAGCAGAGCCACATGCATTTGGCCTTCCTTGCTACCCTCAGTCTAACTACGGTCCAGCGAAGACACTTCAGAATTCCATTCCACAATAGCAGAACCTGCTTTCCCCCCTTAGCGATTCTAACGGACCATAAGTGACGATTGACTGACGCTTCATCTTGTGCGCCACAAATCCCCACGAAGGGAGGCAGCCACAGCTCGGGCCCCACCCGCTCCGTCGCATTTGCCAGCCACTGCCACCGAACACCGGTGAAAGTTGCATTCCAAGCAGCGCTTACACCAGTCTCATATTCGAGGCATCTTCAGGCGCCACCTGTCTTTACCATTGAATGCACAAGAGCATAGAGTGTGTTGACAGATGCGATCAACTGCAAGTACCCCCCCCCCCCCCCCCCCGCATGACCGACGCAACACCACCAAGTGCACGTGCATAATTACAAACTCATGTAACAACCTTCCCAATCTTACGTCTCATCTCTCCATATAATAAAATAATAAAAAAAAGAGCCAAGTCTTCCTCTCAGGAATTGTATAGTGTCCCAGAAACAGTTAACGCCCACTTTCATCATGCCTCAGCTTGTATGCACGGAAATTCTCACCCTAACAGAACCTGTTTACCAAAATATCGCCTAATCCAGTCTTCCTCCCGGACATAACGTGATAGCCTTCCTGCTCTCAACATACACAAATGTTCTCACTGATTCTATATCCCACCACAATCAATCGAGCATTCTCATTTGCTCTTATCGAATTTACCAGTAGAATTACTTATGCCGCAGGTATTGAAGCACCATCCACCTTTTCTTTCTCGGACTTCTAGCGATTATTTTGCAAAGATTGCTAAATTTCACAGACAGTTCCCTCAATCTATACACCCCCAACCTGTTCATTCTTTCTACAGATGCTATACTCAGTGGTAATAAACTATTTTACACTGATCACCATTTTGCACCGACAACTAAACATGGGAAATTTGTCTACAAGTCATCAAATAGGTACTATACTAGCAAGAATACTGGAGCAATTCATATCCCCAACCATATCAAATCACCCCCTTTACATCAGCGAACTGAAGGCACTCTCAGAACTGACGTTCAAAGACATGCTCATTTCCCCTTGGCATAAACGCTCTACTCTTTCTGCTTTCTTGCTCGCATTTCTAGTCATCTCCAGACTAGTCGATTACAATAACACCAGTATTTTAGCCATAATATTATACAATTTCCACCATTCTTCTCGATATCAAGCACACAGCACTAGCCACCCGATCGCTAACGCAACATAATGCGCCAGATGCAGACTGTAAATTATTTCTCCATAAACACCAAACATTAGCGAGGCGCAGTGTGCTGTAAACCATTGACTAACTAGAAACAAGTAGAGTAAACTGATATTCGCACTCTCGCATACCGAAGTCAGTGATTTAACAGATTCCACATGATCAATTTTGTTTACAAACTAATTATGGTCTTTCCCACGTCTAGAGAACAGGCAAACGTGTGTCCAACACACCACAATCCATATTCCCTCAACTAAATAAAGGCAAAATATGTGCAGAAGCAGTCGACTGAACAATTTACTTGAGAGGGAATAACGCTCCACCCCAAACGCGCCATCTTCTCAAAGTTACACTTGATCACGAAAGCATCCTAGCACATACTTAGTTCGCTATTCAGTCGTCTAGAACATGGTAAAGTTAACTATCATACATTCCTACACTCCAACAGGCCACTGCATCGGAGGACCACTATCATTAACGTGGGAACGCGAATCAGTACCACCACAGACTTTGCATACACGAACAGATTCTATAAAATGCCTCAATATTTCTTCTATCATTATACTTTCAATTAAATCTTACGATCTAGGTCTCAAATGTACGGTATTCAGCAATGAACGAAGTATTGGAAATACTCTCTGTTGAATGCTGTGGCTCTGGAAATACCTGTACCTTCCTTAGCACTAGACATACTCTTCCCATCGTTATCACAGTACCCCAAGTCAAATCCACACCCTCCCTACAACAGCACATAGACATTTACTTTACGCAAACAGATATACTTTATAAACCTGATCCTCAAATGTGGACATATCACACACCCGCCCGATGAATTTTGAAAGTCATTCGGCTAAGGAACGCAGCATGTGACCAGTATTTGCAACTCCCTCACGTCGCTAGATATTTATCCAGTATGTGTAACGTATTCTGCCTCGATACCATGTCAGATGTTCCGTTATATATATCCACTGAGTTAAACGCGATGACTCATTGAGAAGGATCACAGCCACAATTGAATCATATCTCGAAATGAGCCACCTTTCTCGAACCTATCTGCTGCAGTAAAAATCCAACATGGTCTTCGTTAGTCCCTACACATCTTGCAACTGCTCCCATTTATACAGCTTTGCGCATGTGATCATGCCATTTTAAGTCGGAACTGTGCATAAGTCGGACAAAGCCATATCTGCCACCTTCTGCAGCCTGTCTAGAAACAGAGTTACTGTGACAGGACTGTGTTTTGACCATGCGGCGGATATGCTCGCATTGTTGTGCGTTCCCAAACTACATACAAGTACTACCGATCCACGTCCATCATTCAAATCTATAAGCCCAACATGCCATCATCGTTATTCTCTATCAATTTCAGTTTTGAGAAACTCCACTCTCCACTCGCTACTGTCATTGGGAGTGTTAGGAGAATTCTCAGAGCAATGTTAACATTAGGGCAAAAATTATATCTTCCTATAAACTTTAGAGTCTCTTTTGGACCTATTCCAGGTTTCAACAATGTTGAAAGCACTTTTAGTTCTTCCCTCAACTCCAGTGCATCAGTGTCGCTTGACTCATGATCTTGCAAAATCGCTGCGAGGTTTCTACACTATGTGTCCAGGCTGTCAGGAGGTGCATTTTCAGCTCGCCGATGTCGTAGAGAAAATCAAAATAATCACGATGAGATTTCAGTTGATTGAACCTTTCATCCAAAGATGTGGTTACTATATCTAAAAGATAATAGTAGAATTCAATCTTGTAACGTTTTGTTGGGTCATCTATTGTCTCATGCCTTCCTTCATAGGTAAAGTGTATTGACTTCTTACTTCATCGCCGGGAAACACTTATCCGTGGTAATGTTAGACGGTTTGGATGTAAGCACATATTAAAAGGTTTGAGACTGGCCACTGCCGGCGGGTGTGGCCGTGCGGTTAAAGGCGCTTCAGTCTGGAACCGCGTGACCGCTACGGTCGCAGGTTCGAATCCTGCCTCGGGCATGGATGTGTGTGATGTCCTTAGGTTAGTTAGGTTTAATTAGTTCTAAGTTCTAGGCGACTGATGACCTCAGAAGTTAAGTCGCATAGTGCTCAGAGCCATTTGTACCATTTTTAGACTGGCCACTCAGTGGCCGAAACCTAGGTAGATCTGAAAAGTACAAACAAAAATTGCTATTGATTGCTGACATTTCCTACAGATCTGTTTAAGTAAAATTCCACACACGTTTTGTAAAAAAGAAAAAAAAACGGGGGGGGGGCGGCAATTTAGCAGCTCGCACGGAGCGGCACTTGGGCTTGCGTCGGCCCTGCTGAGATCTAACCATGCCTTCTGGGTGCTTCACTATTTTTGTCAGGAATTTTATTTTATGTAACCGTTGTCATCTATCTTGTTATTTGGCAGATCTATAAAGAAACTTATCTTTAGGTGAAGAGTGCCGTTTATTATGTCCTAAAAAGTGGTCACTTCGAGGACAGTATCGTGTAACAGTTAGAACAGCAACAAAAACAATGGAACAAGTAAAGCAACAGTTGCAACACCAGGAAAAACTGTACGGCAACAGCAGCTGCTACTGTAGGTGCAGCACATGAAAGAGATGGGCACGCTGCAGCAGCGGCACTAGGAACAACTATGAACTTATCCGCAAGAGTTGTTCTAGGGAAGTGCGTGACCAGGCATCCTGCCTGTTGATCGCTCACCAACTGTCAACATCAGTTCTACCAGAGCCACAGTCGTCAACCTGCCTCCACCTGCCTCTGTGGAGATCCGCAAAAATTGAAGGAACTTGATTTGTCCTAGAAAGTCACCATGAACAATATGGAAGATGAGTCTATAATGCCAGGGTTCGTTAAATCTGAAAGTCTGACATGCTGGGACAATATAGAACTGCTACCAACAGAGCTAGTAAGCTGCATAATAACATCTGTCTACAAAACACATAATGCAGACTTCAGTTTCGATGAACCCATTAAATGCAACTCGAAGAGTATCAAGATTGTGTTGGGAGATTTCAATTGCAGACGCTCAAGCTGGGCTTACAGACAACAATGGAGATGAGCTGGAGAGCTGGGTGGAAAGGGAAAGCCTGAGACTCATACATGACCCGAAACTGAGACCTTCTTTTCGAAGTGGAAGATGGCGCAAGGGCTATAATCCGGATAATGTTTTATCAGTGCGCAAGCAGCTCAACTTTTGGTAACAACAGTCGAGGAATGGAAACCAAAAAAAAATCCCATAATCTGTACAGTGGCTGGAGTTATCAGCCCAGAAGAAGTTCCTTTAAATGACAATTCAATTTGGAAAAGGCGCGCTGGGAAACTTTTTGAAAAGGACTCGATAGTGCAGCTCCAAAACTTAAAGCGACTGCTAAATCGAATGAGGGTTTCGCAGCCCTAATAAAAAAGATCGCTCAGAAACACATATCTCGAGGGTGCTGAACTCAATAACATACAGGCCTTAAACCAGACATACTTAGCCTACTTGAGACCTATCAAGATAAATGTGAAAGATATCCACTAGCTGAAAACACCATTCAACAGGTGAAACTGTTGACGTATCACAGAAGGTAAAAAGGGTCAGATCCTTTAGCTGATCTAGATATGCATCAAAACGGTAGGAGGGCATGGAAACTAATTAAAAATCTAAGCAATGATCCTAAAAAGTCACTAGAGGAATTCACGAGAGTAGTGCCGAATGAAATAGCTCATCAACTACTTAAGAATGGTGAAACAGAGATGACATGACAAACGCTAAAAGGTAAGAAGAGCTGCTGCAGAAACCAGAAGAGTGGATTACCTAAGGCAGTGTGTGGTCATAGATGCTGCCACCAATTCCTCTCCTGTGCTAACCTCTTCATCTCAGAGTAGCACTTGCAACCTGCATCCTCAATTATTTGCTGGATGTATCACAATCTCTGTCTTCCTCTACAGTTTTTGACCTCTACAGCTCCCTCTAGTACCATGGAAGTCATTCCCTCATGTCTTAACGGATGTCCTATCATCCTGTCCCTTCTCCTTATCAGTGTTTTCCACATGTTCCTTTCTTCTCCGATTCTGCGCAGAACCTCCTCATTCCTTACCTTATCAGTCCACCTAATTTTCAACATTCGTCTGTAGCACCACATCCCAAATGCTTCGATTCAATTCTGTTCCGGTTTTCCCACCGTACATGTTTCACTACCATACAAGTCTGTACTCCAGATGTACATTCTCAGAAATTTCTTCATCCAATTAAGGCCGATATTTCATACTAGTAGACTTCTCTTGGCCAGGAATACCCTTTTTGCCATTGCTAGTCTGCTTTTGATGTCCTCCTTGCTCCGTCCGTCATTGGTTATTTTACTGCCTAGGTACCAGAATTCCTTAGCTGCATCTACTTCGTGACCATCAATCCTAATGATAAGTTTCTCGCTGTTCTCATTTCTACTACTTCTCATTACCTTCGTCTTTCTTCGATTTACTCTAAAGCCATACTCTGTACTCATTAGACTGTTCAATCCGTTGAGCAGATCAAGTAATTCTTCTTCACTTTCACTCAAGATAGCAATGTCATCAGCGAATAGTGTCATTGATATCCTTTCACCTTGAATTTTGATTCCACTCCTAAACCTTTCTTTTATTTCCATCATTGCTTCCTCGATGTACAGATTGAACAGTACAGGCTTTAGGCTACATTCTTGTCTTACACCGTTTTCAATACGAGCACTTCGTTCTTTGTCGTCCACTCTTAATATTCCCTCTTGGCTGTTGTACATATTGTATATGACCCTTCTCTCGCTATAGCTTACCCCTATTTTTTTGAGAATTTCGAACATCTTGTACCATTTTACATTGTCGAACGCTTTTTCCAAGTCGACAAATCCCATGAACGTGTCTCGGTTTTTCTTTGGTCTTGCTTCCATTATTAACCACAACGTAAGAATTGCCTCTCTCGTGCCTTTTACCTGTCCTAAATCCAAAATGATCGTCATCTAGCGCATCCTCAATTTTCTTTTCCATTCTAATGTATATTATTCTTGTAAGCAACTTGGATGCATGAGCTGTTAAGCTGAATGTGCGATAATTCTCGCTCTTGTCAGCTCTTACCGTCTTGGGACTGATGACCTCAGATGTTAAGTGTCATAGTGCTCAGAGCCATTTGAACCAACATTCCTCTTCAACTGTACTGCCTACTGAGCTATTCCTTATTGCTGTATCTATAGCCTTAGAGAACTACAACCATATCTCGTCATTCCTTAGTATTTACGTATCCCACTTCTTTGCCTATAGATTCTTCCTGACTAATGTCTTAAACTTCAGCCTACTCTTCATCACTACTATGTTGTGATCTGAGTCTATATCTGCTCCTGGGTACAGCTTACAATGCAGTATCTGATTTCGGAATCCCTGTCTGACCATGACGTAATCTAACTGAAATATTCCCACATTACCCGGCCTTTTCCAAGTATACCTCTTGTGATTCTTGAACAGAGTATTCGCTGTTACTAGCTGAAACTTGTTACAGAACTCAATTAGTCTTTCTCCTCTCTCGTTCCTTGTCCCAAGCCCATACTCTCCTGTAACCTTTTCTTCTACTCCTTCCTCTACAACTGCATTCCAGTCCCCCATGGCTATTAGATTTTCATCCTCCTTTACATACTGTATTACCCTTTCAATATCCTCATACTCTTTATCTCTTCATCTTCTGCTTGCGACGTCGGCATGTAAACCTAAACTATCATTTTCGGTGTTGGTTTGCTGTTGATTCCGATAAGAAAAACCCTGACACTGAACTGTTCACAGTAACACACTCTCTGCCCTATCTTCTTATTCATAAGGAATCTTACTCCCATTACATACTTTTCCGGTGCTGTTGATATTACCCTATACTCATCTGACCAGAAATCCTTGTCTTCTTTCCACTTCACTTCACTGACCCCTACCATATCTAGAGTGAGCCTTTGCATTTCCATTTTCAGATTTTCTAGTTTCCCTACCACGTTCAAGCTTCTGACAATCGACGCCCCAACTCGTAGAACGTTATCCTTTCGTTGATTATTCAGCCTTTTTGTCATGGCAACCTCCTCCTTGGCAGTCCCCTCCCGGAGAGCCGAATGGGCGACTATTCCGGAATCTTTTGCCACTGGAAAGATCATCATGACACTTCTTCAATTACAGGCCACATGTCCTGTGGATACATGTTACGCGTCTTGAATGCAGTGGTTTCCAATGCCTTCTGCATCCTCATGCCGTTGATCATTGCTGATTGTTCCGACCTTAGCAGCAGTTTCCCATTCCTAGGACAGAGAGTGCTCTGAACCTCTGTCCGCTCTTCCGCCCTCTTTGGTAAGGCCGTTGGCAGAATTAGGGTGACTTCTTATGCCGGAATTCTTCGGCTGTCACTGCAGATTGTTAATCAGAATTAATGTAGCGGCAGGATTCGAACCCGGGATAGAAGACGTATTTGATTATGAATCAAAGACGCTACGCCTAGACCACAACATATATATGAATGATCAAATTGCTGGAAACAATATCTACTGTAAAATATGTGGAAGTAACTATCCAGAGCGACCTTAAGTGGAGTGAACACAAAAAACAGATCGGAGGAAAAGCAGATGCCACACTGAGATTCACAGGAAAAATCTTGAGGAAATGTAACACATCGACAAAGGAAGTGGCTTACAAGGCACTTTATCGACCTATTCTTGGGTATTGTTCATCAGTCTGGGATCCTTTGCTGGGTTAGGACTGGTAGAAGAGAGAGAGAGAAGATCCAACGAAGAGCGGCACGTTTCGTCACGGGATCGTTTGGTCGGTGCAAGAACAATACAGAGATGCTCAAAAAACTCTGGTGGCAGACGCTAAAAGAGAAACGTTGTGCATCACGGAGAAGTTTACCATTGAAATTAGGAGAGACACTTTCCGGGAAAAGTCGGAAAACATACTACTTCGTCCCACATACATCTCACGAAATGATCACAACAAGAAAATTCGGGAGATTAGAGCAACTACAAGGACTTACCGATAATCATTCTTCCCACACGCCATTCGCGAGTGGAGCAGAGGAGGCGGATCAGTTATTGGTACGAGAAGTACCCTCCGCCACACTCCGTCAGGTGGCTTGCGGAGTATGATGCAAATGTAGATCAACAAGACCTTCCAGATCCAAGGCAATTATCTATGAAGATAACAGCTGTGACGACCCAAGGGAGGACCTATGGAAAGTTGAAGTTAAAATAAGCAACGCACTTGAATGGCTGAGAATGGGGAGAATCATCTCAAGCTCAATCTAGAGAAGACTCAAGGATGTGCTTTCCACTTAAGAAACAGAGACGCTGAAAGAAAACTGAATATTAATCGGAGACTATGGGTTATTCAGCCCTGTGAGATCCTAATACGCCTGAGACTTACTCTGAATCGCAACCTTTTTTTTTATAACGTACTGTACAGGTTTTAAAGCAAAAATCTGCAGCAGAAACAACATCTTGAGACAGTCGACAAGATTTACACAGGTAAAAATTCCGCACATTCTCCAGTCAATAGCGCTGGTCTCTGTTTCTTTGTGGGAGAATATAGAGCACAGTTTTGTGGACCATCAATCCATACCTGGCATGTGGTCGTTGCATCAAAAAATTCAGTCTATTTTGTGTGTTAGACCAGTCTTAGTCCCAAAGATCAACCACTCAGTTGGCATTGCATCCCCACCCATAAGACACAGAGTGGTGGGAGAAATAGAACAGAAGAAGCAGACTGAAAACCCGAAACACTTGACGTACAGTTACACACCTACACTACGTCCACTGAAGTCAAGAAAAAGCTTTTGCAGCGAATTCAACCATTAGATGTCCCAATAGACGTCAAGCCTGACTTTATACATGTGACAGTAAAGTGCTCCTAAGCAAGAGGGCTACACTCAAAATGAATAAATGAGTTGTGCTCACCACCTACTCTAAATTACTTGGAGAACCCATAATAGATTAAGAACAGGAGTCTCACAGAAAGGAAAAAAATTGATCTCATGTGGAATGAGGAAGACGTTATATAGAGCTGCGGAGCATCTACTAGTATGCTAAGACACAGACGCAGCCTGTACTCAGAAATATGTTTTAAATGCCACAGTAGATCACACAAAGGTTGTGGAAGTCTGGAGAGGAAAAGTGTGATGTCCTTCTCCTGGGCACGGAAAGTAAAGTATCAAACTCTCTCTCTGTAACTCAAGAGGTGAAGTTCTGCTAGTTGACAGATATCACGGACAAGGTATCCGGGGCTATTCCTCAGGTGTTTACTGCAACGCCCGCCAGAGACAGGCTGACTCGGCAGGCGGCAGTTACAAGACAGCACGCCATCACATGAACAACACTGCGTGCGCACCTCACACTCGCCAGACTGGAATGAGTGCTTTTTCCTCTGTCGTTTTGGCGACAGAACACAGAGGTGCAATCGCCGCTTTCCTGGCTAGGAAAAGCGAACTGTAGCCTCACTCGCCTGGCGGGCAATTCTGCCAGCAACATCGGCCCAGGCAACTATCGCAACGTGTATTGATAACAGATAGAACCACTAAGATGCAGTTTCTGGTGGTTACAGTCACAGATATATGTGTGTTTCTCAGGTGCCTGCTGTAGCTAACGTGGTCACGCACAAATGGTTCACTCATACCTACATATGGGTTCGTGACTTTAAATTTGAATATCGATCTATAGAAGTATTTCGAGTGGCGATTTGCGGCTGTAGATGAGACCCACACTACCATCAGGGTGTTTTTCCTGTCTTCCTGTGACTTCAACCATGATGTGATAACATGTCTGTTTTGGATCTGGTCACGTAATTGAAAGTTGCATCAGTTACGCGACCCGCCAAAGACGAGTCATTGCCCTCCCCCCCCAAACACACCCCCCCCCCCTCCCCGACGCGCCGCCCGCCGCCACACCACTCAACAGTGCATCACATCAGGACAACGCGAGGGGCCTCCTGTTTTCTCGCGGTCCAAACGACTGGCTCGCAACAAACTCCTCATCACAAAAGCAGAATTCGACACAATGATCCAGGCAGGCACGGCATGACCATCAGACTGCAAATGGGCTTCTCCCTTTCATCTGGTACCAAAGAAACCGAACAGCTGACGCCCCTGTGCCGCCTACACAGGACTTAACGCTTGGACAACTGCCGACCTCTAACCTGTGCACCACATCAAAGATTTTGAGTACCAACTTATTAAAACCCATCTGTGGAAACGAAGACTGCCCATAAAACTTCAGTTACTACATCCATTCCCATAAATGTCATATGGCCTATGGAATACAGCACAGACTTTCTAACACTTTATCGATGAGATTTTGTGGGGACTAGGCTTCTGGTTTGCATACACAGACATCGTCATCGTCAGGAAAATATGAAAGACATCTACTCACACTTTTCCCAAGTTTTGATGACTACAGAATCCACATCAATCTGGGTGCTTGCACCATCGGTGGTAATGCAGTGAAATTTCTGGGATTCTGAGTTTCCGCAACTGGTACGTAAGCCACACTTAAATCCTCCCTGGTCACAAAACGGTTCACAAAGTGCGTCGGTACCTGCAAGATAAACTTGCCCTGACAATTTTTGCTCCACACTGCTGACAGTGTGCTGACAGACCTCCGAGTCTCATTCCCAAAGAACTAACATCCGAGAGACATGATTCTTACATGTATACTTGGGCTTTGTAGGACCAGTCCCAGTCCCAGTCGCACGTAACTGCCGATACTGCCTCGCGATGATTGAAGATACACCAGTTGGGTGAATGTATTCCACTGGAAGTACCAACTGCGATACACATGTTCAGCTGCAGATGGATTTCACATTATTGGCTGCAGACGGATTTCACATTATTGCTGTCCCCAGCAAGAGACTGTCGACCAGGATTGGCAGTGGGATACAGAAATATCCTGTGCAGTGACCCAGCTGTACGGGACAAGAACTTCACTGTATCACACAGCTGCAAAACTGCATTGTGGAGTTCATATACCGTTCCTTGAAAGCCTTTATAACATACCATATGACGGATTCGTGGATTGACACCCTTCCAGTAGTGCTGTTGGGATTGTGCAATGCATTAAAAGAAGACAATCAGCCACATCTGCCCCCTCCACCCTCCCAGATAAACTGGTGTATTGAGAACCTTTGCCTGTACCAGGAGAGTTTTTCAAAAAACAAACGACCCCTTTATACTCTACTCAAGATTTCCTCTCCAAAATCTGAAGGCAAATGGAGGCCGTGCAACCGAGTGGAGCTATATGGCACAGAAAACCCAACGCGGCCCACGGTGCAGCACACTGGAGCCGTCCTATCAATGCATTTGCACAGTTGCAGGATGAAATGATAAGACGCTCACTCTCCGCATTAAAGGGGTAGACACAGTGTATTGTTTTGTGGCGGCGTTCGTAGGGACAAACAATTCGCTGTAGAAACGGCCTACGAAGTCACCGCCACACTTTTAATAGCGGGCCGACCGGTCCGCTGGAACAGTGAACAGACAGATGAAACCCAAACACTCTGATTAAATAAAAGTCGGTACTTATCTTTATTAACGAAGATACAGAAACACAGTAGTGATCTCCGTGTCTACAGAGATCTGTCTAGTTCGAGTCGGAGCGGCTAGGTCAGCGTCGGCTGACGACAAACAACAAGCGGCGGGTCGATCTGGGGGGTGCAACAACCGTAGTAGGGTGCGATGACGACGGCCGTGGAGAAGCTCCGCAGGCGAAGGGCCGTCGCGTGGCGTGGTCCGGTACGACGACAGGAATGTGATGAGGGCCTGCTGACGAGAGTGCGTAGCACGAAGGCGGTCCATATGATCCTTGAATGTACGTACAAAACGTTCCGCTGCACCATTCGATTTAGGGTGGAACGGCGGAGTAAGAACATGGCGAATGCCATTGGCAGAACGAAAACTTTCAAATTCAGCAGAGGTAAATTGTGGACCATTGTCAGACACTAAAACTTCTGGAAGACCCTCAATACAAAAAATTGAAGTCAACGCCTGTATAGTTTGTGCAGACGTTGTAGACTGCATGGGCACAACAAACGGAAAATTACTAAATGCATCTATCACGATGAGCCAACGAGAATTCCAATATGGACCAGCGAAATCAATATGTACTCGCTGCCAGGGACCGGCAGGGCGTGCCCACTCAAAATAGCGTTGAGGCGGAGCAGCTTGGTGTTCGGCACACGTCGAACAATCTGTAGACATCTGCGTAATCTGCTTATCAATGCCGATCCATGTACAATGACGGCGGGCAAGCTGCTTGGTGCGGACCACTCCCCAATGACCTTGATGCAACAAGTCGAGGACCTTGGATTGGAGCACTTGGGAAACCACTACACGAAGCTGGTCATTCTCGGTGCGTAACAGCAAAACTCCGTGCGAAACAGACAACAGATGACGTTGCGGATAATAGCAACGAACCACAGGATCCGATATGTCCTTTGCCTTGGACGGCCAACCACGTTGAACAAAACTTAATAGTAAACTCAGATGAGGATCCGTAGCTGTCTCACGTGCCACCTGACGATAATCAATCGGAAAATCCCGGAGGGATTGATGCTCATCGGCGTCAATCTGATGGCAAGAGTCGTCAGAGGAATCGAAGACATCATCCGCAGCAATCGGCAATCTAGAAAGCGCGTCAGCGTTTGCATGCTGAGCTGTAGGGCCATACAGTATCTCATACTGGTATTGTGATAACAAAAGAGCCCAACGTTGTAGTCTCTGAGCTGTCCGCTGAGGAACTGGTTTAGACGGATGAAACAGTGACGTCAGGGGCTTGTGATCTGTTACTAAATAGAATGGTCTACCACAGAGGTAGTGATGGAATTTTGTGACACCGAACACAATAGCCAACGCTTCCTTGTCCAATTGGCTATAATTACACTGAGCTTTGTTTAGCAATTTAGATGCGAACGCAATAGGACGTTCGGTGGTACCGACTCGGTGAGACAACACAGCACCGAGGCCGAAAGAAGAGGCATCACAAGCTAACACCAGAGGCTTGTTAGGGTCGTAATGGACCAGACAACGATCATTCAATAAAGCCTCTTTAAGCTGCTGAAAGGCTGATTGGCAATCAGCTGACCACACAAACGGAACATTCTTACGGCGGAGACGATGCAACGGTGCAGCAATCTGTGATGCATTAGGTGTAAACCTAATATAATATGTCAATTTGCCAAGAACTGCTTGCAATTCATGCAGATTGCGAGGGGCGGGCAAATCACGAATAGCTGCTAAATGTGACTGGGAGGGATGAATGCCTTGAGCATTAATAACATGTCCCAGATACTCCATCTCCGTAAGGAAAAATGAACATTTATCGATGTTGCAACGTAGGCCTGCCTGAGACAACACTGTAAACAAACACTCCAAATTACGGAAATGTTCAGCAGGCGTCCGACCGGACACAATAATATCGGCTAAATAGTTGCAACACGATGGCACATTAGCCAGAAGTTGTGACAAAAAACGCTGAAATACAGCTGGAGCTGACGCACAACCAAAAGGCAAACGCAGAAAACGGAACAACCCCAACGACGTGTTTATGTCAAAATACTGTTGTGATTGCTCGTCGAGGGGCAATTGCAAATATGCTTCACGGAGATCAATTTTGGAAAAGAAACGAGCTTCCCCTAACTTATCCATCAGCTCGTCCGGTCTAGGCAGAGGAAAAGAATCAATGACAGTCTGAGGATTAACTGTCGACTTAAAATCAGCACACAAACGTAACTTGCCAGACGGTTTCTTTATAATAACTAAGGGAGAAGCCCACTGGCTATGCTGAAACGGGTTGAATAACACCGTTGTTTTGCCAACGACGAAGTTCATCTGCTACAGGTGCCCGGAGGGCGTGAGGCACTGGACGAGCACGAAAAAATCGAGGCTGAGCATTATCTTTTAGCGTAATATGAGCGGCAAAGTTCGCAGCACAACCTAGTTCGTCTTTAAATATGTCACTGTATTGTTTACACAAATCGGTTATGCTGTCTTGAGGAACAACAACAGAATTAATTTGCAACACATTGTCTTGGATAGACAGGCCAAACAAGTCAAAACAGTCTAATCCGAAAATGTTTACACTGTCTGTAGCGCGGAGCACTGTGAATGAAACTGTTTTTGTATTGCCACGAAATGTGGCTGGCACGCTACATACACCTAACACAGGAATTTGTTCCCCACTATAAGTAGCCAAAGAATGTTTTGCCGCTGAAAGTTTAGGGCGGCCGATAGCCGCATACGTAGCACTATTTATGAAAGTCACAGACGCACCAGTGTCTAATTGAAAATTGAAGGTCTTATCCTGGATGCGTAGCTTCACAAATAGTTTATTACACTGTCTCTGGATCGGTGCAGTGGAGGCGGAAGACACAAAATCAGCGCGTTTAGCGCGTGTTCGCTGCTTACGACAACTCGTGGGTTGGGCGGGTGGAACAACAACTCCCGCTTCACTTGCAGTCTGTACATTACGCTTTACAGCGTTTGAATTACGCTTGGGTCGCATAGCAGAGGGCTGGGTTGGTGGCTTATTGCGAACAAGTTTATTACCCACACGAACCGTGGAAGAGTCTTTAAACGCGACCTTCTGGGCGGGCTGGCTTTGAAGAACATGAATATCCATGGGCTGGGCAGCACTAGAATTGTTCTTGCGTTTACGCATACAAACAGTCTGGATGTGTCCTTTCCTTTGACAAAAGTGACAAACCGCGTTTCTTAACGGGCAACGTTCACGAGGATGAGCAAGAACACACTTAGGGCAAGACTTAACTCTATCATTTTGCACACGCGGCTGACGAATGTGTTCATGACGCGGCCGGCTAGTGTTTACAGTCTGACTCTGCCGGTGGGGCCGCGGGCGTGACATAACTTGCTTAGCACAGGCAATTTGAGAAATACATGGCTGATCTAACTCACACTCAGCATAGTCAAAAGTATCTTGGGCTTCAATGATGTTCATCACAGTCTCTAATGACGGGTCAGGCAACTTTAAGATAGCAGCACGAACACGAGAATCTGCAATGTTTTGAGTAATAGCGTCTCGTAACATGACATCACTGTAGAAAGCTCCACACACACAATTAAATCGGCACTGACGGGTGAGGCCCCGTAAATCTGTTAACCACTGTTTATTAGATTGATGTGGCAGTTTCTTTAATCTGAAGAACTTGAATCTGGCTGCTGCCACATGAACTCACGACTCGAAATACTCAGCAAGCTTGTTAAAAACAACGTCATAGTCTAAAGCTTCTGGCTTGGATTCCGGGAACAACTTACAAGGTAGTCGATAGACTTCCACGCCTGCAGTGGAAATTAAATAAAGCTGCCGCTCAGTACCCGTGATTTTGTAGACTGTCATGTGCGCCTGCAACTGCGCGAAATATTCTCGCCATTCTTCTCCTGATGCATCAAAAGCACGGAAAGGTGGTGCTGCCTGTGCTTGTTCCTTTTGTGTTGGAGGATTAGCCGCTTGTTTGGCGATTGCTTCCACCAAACTTTGTATTTGCTGACTCTGTAACAAGATCAACTGTTGTAATTCGGCAGACATAGTGAACACAAATTAAACCAGCCCCCAAAATTTTATCTCTATAACTAGTATAACAAGAAACAAGTTGAACCAGCCCTGCACACGAGTTCGGAAGTCCTCGTCGCCAGTTTTGTGGCGGCGTTCGTAGCGACAAACAATTCGCTGTAGAAACGACTTACGAAGTCACCGCCACACTTTTAATAGCGGGCCGACCGGTCCGCTGGAACAGTGAACAGAAAGATGAAAACCCAAACATTGATTAAATAAAAGTCGGTACTTATCTTTATTAACGAAGATACAGAAACAGTAGTGAATTCCGTGTCTACAGAAATCTGTCTAGTTCGAGTCGGAGCGGCTAGGTCAGCGTCGGCTGACGACAAACAACAACTCTGGTGCGATGAACACACAACTGACTAGCAAGTACACAATTCGGTGGCGAGTATACAACTGAGCGGCGAATACAGCACTGTCCTAGCGCTCGCGACTCCAGCGCTTAAGAAGCCAGAAGCCAGCGGTGGCGCGCGCAGACTTGCGGCGATTTCCTGTCTCGCTGGCGCTGCTTATGCGGACGGCGTCCGGACTTTGATGCTGCCAACCTTTTGGCAGCGGGCTCGGGTGGCATTACTGGCTAGGATATAACAGAAAATGTTTGCTATAGTAGATTATTAAGCATTAAATTGCACAGAATAAGATCATAAATTAAATTTCACACAGTCCCTGCAAAATTAAATAAGAAAATCTATCTTGAATTTAACATAAAATTTAAACTTACCAGTTAAGATTCTTTGGGCAGATTCTTCCCATATATAGGTATAAATCACACACCTTGGTTTTGTACTAGGCATAACAGAATTTCAGACTTTTGTACTACCATTCATGGATCAATTTGGTGGTAAAATAGAGGACAACAAATGTAAATTTGAAAAGTTAAATTCAGTAATTAAAGGTGGATATAAGTGCCCTTCATGTTGGAAGGCATTTGTGACATCAAATGAAGCACCTGTCGGTACGGTATTCCTCTCATGTTTTAAACTGATTATCCAGTTACATGTGAGTGGAAGACATTATAGATTACCCTCTTGCATTATAAGGGTCATAGACAATCCTAAAAAGTTTTAATCCTATGTTAAATTGGTAAACATATCAAACCCAGCATGCCAAATACTCAGTGACCAAAATGACATTGAAACAGAAGGTGACAGCGAGAAGGTCAAAATACTAAATTACTTCTTCCAAAATTGCATCACTGCAGAAAATTTCTGTGCAGTTCCTCTTTTCAGTTGTTGCACTAATGCTAAAATAGCATATATCAAAATGAGTGATTGTGAGATAGAAAAACAACTGAAAATACTCAAGAGAGGGGAAGGTAACTGGGCCTGATGTAATAACTTTACAATTCAACATAGTGTATGCAACAGCATGTTCTCTTCTTCTAGTAGCAGCAGCCTACCATAGGTCACTAGGGGAACAAAGTGTTCCAATGTTGTTATTGTGGTTTTCAGTCCAGAGACTGGTTTGATGCAGCTCTCCATGCTACTCTATCCTGAGCAAGCTTCTTCGTCTCCCAGTACCTACTGCAACCTACATCCTTCTGAATCTGTTTAGTGTATTCATCTCTTGGTCTCCCTCTATGATTTTTACCCTCCAATACTAAATTGGTGATCCCTTCATGCCTTAGAATATGCCCTACCAACCGATCGCTTCTTCTATTTAAGTTGTGCCACAAATTTCTATTCTCTCCAATTCTGTTCAATGCCTTCTCATTAGTTATGTGATCTACCCATCTAATCTTCAGCATTCTGCTGTAGCACCACATTTCTAAAGTATCTATTCTCTTCTTGTCTAAACTATTCATCGGCCACGTTTCACTTCCATACATGGCCACATTCCATACAAATACCTTCAGAAACGACTTCCTCATGCTTAAATCTGTATCCAATGTTAACAAATTTCTCTTCTTCAAAAATGCTTTCCTTGCCATTGCCAGTCTGCATTTTATATCCTCTCTACTTCGACCATCATCAGTTATTTTGCTCCCCAAATAGCAAAACTCATTTACTACTTTAAGCATCTCATTTCCTAATCTAATTCCTGCAGCATCACCCAATTTAATTTGACTACATTCCATTATCATCATTTTGCTTTAGTTGATGTTCATCTTATATCCACCTTTCAAGACTGTGTCCATTCTGTTCAGCTGTTCTTCGAGGTCCTTTGCTGCCTCTGACAGAATTACAATGTCATCGGCGATCCTCAAAGTTTTTATTTCTTCTACAGGGACTTTAATTCCTACTCCAAATTTTTCTTTTGTTTCCTTTACTGCTTGCTCAATATACAGATTGAATAACATCAGGGATAGGCAAAAACCCTGTCTCACTCCCTTCCCAACCACTGCTTCCCTTTCATACCCCTCGACTCTAATAACTGCCATCTGGTTTCTGTACAAATTGTAAATAGCCTTTTGCTCCCTGTACTTTATCCCTGCCACCTTCAGAATTTGAAAGAGAGTATTCCAGTCAACATTGTCAAAAGCTTTCTCTAAGTCTACAAATGCTAGAAACGTACGTTTGTCTTTCCTTAATCTATTTTCTAAGATAAGTTGTAGGGTCAGTATTGCCACACGTATTCCAACATTTCTACAGAATCCAAACTGATCTTCCCTGAGGTCAGCTTCTACCAGTTTTTCCATTCGTCTGTAAAGAATTCATGTTAGTATTTTGCAGCCGTGGCTTATTAAACTGATAGGTTGGTAATTTTCACATCTGTCAACACCTGCTTTCTTTGGGATTGGAATTATAATGTTGTTCTTGAAGTCTGAGTGTATTTCACCTGTGTCATACATCTTGCTCACCAGATGGTAGAGTCATGTCAGGACTGGCTCTTCCAAGTCTGTCAGCAGTTCTAATGGAATGTTGTCTAATCCCAGGACCTTGTTTCGACTTAGGTCTTTCAGTGCCCTGTCAAACTCCTCATGCCATATCATATCTCCTATTTGATTTTCATCTACATTCTCTTCCATTTCTATGATATTGTCCACAAGAACATGGTACTTGTATAGACCCTCTATATACTCCTTCCTCCTTTCTGCTTTCCCTTCTTTGCTTATAACTGGGGTTCCATCTGAGCTCTTGATATTCATACAAGTGGTTCTCTTTTCTCCAAACGTCTCTTTAATTTTCCTGTAGGCAGTATCTATCTTACCCCTAGTGAGATAAGCCTCTACATCCTTACATTTGTCCTCTAGCCATCCCTGCTTAGCCATTTTGCACTTCCTGTCGATCTCATTTTTGAGACGTTTTTGCCTGCTTCATTTATTGAATTTTTGTATTTTCTCATTTCATCAATTAAATTCAGTATCTCTTCTGTTACCCAAGGATTTCTATCAGCCCCCCTCTTTTTACCTACATGATCCTCTGCTGCCTTCACTATTTCATCTTTTAAAGCTACCCATTCTTCTTCTACTGTATTTCTTCCCCCCCATTCTTGTCAATCATTCCCTAATTCTCTCCCTGAAGCTCTCTACAAGCTCTGGTTCTTTCAGTTTATCCAGGTCCCACCTCCTCCAATTCCCACCTTTTTGCTGTTTCTTCAGTTTTAATCTATAGTTCATAACCAATAGATTGTGGTCAGAGTCCTCATCTGCCCCCGGAAATGTCTTACAATTTAAAACCGTGTTGCTGAATCTCTGTCTTACCATTATATAATTTATTTGATACCTTTTAGTATCTCCAGGCCTCTTCCATGTGTTTCAAATGAACGTAAAAATGTCCAGGTCATTTACATTTTCAAGAAGCTTTAGCTAAAAAATGCACACAACTATGGGCCTACCCTGCTGATGTCAGTTCATTGTATAATTTCAGAACACGTTTCAAGCTTGCCTATTATGACTTTTACAGGGACCAAAAATCTGTTCTGTAGCCATCAACATGAATTCTACAAATGTGTATCATGTGAAGCGCAGCTGACTCTGTTCATTCATGAGACACAGTAGACAGTTGATACTGATCATGTTGTTGTGGTATTCCTAGACTTCTAGAGGCTGTTAGGTACAACAATATTATGAAAAGGATATATTGCTACTCACCACAAATATGACACATTGAGTTGCAGACAGGTGCAATGAAAAGACTGTTGCACATTGAGCTTGTGGCCAAAGCCTTCTTGAGAAAAGAGAAAAAAACAAAACAAAGCACACCTCCTGCACACATAGCCTCTATCTGCGGCTGCTCTGGCAAGAACGGCCAGAGACAGTGGTCATGTGTACTTGAGATGTGCTTGCTTGTGTGACTGCATGTGTTTTCTTTTCTTTTCTGAAAAAGACTTTGGCCAAAAGCTCAGCGTGTAACAGTGTTTTTGTTGAGCCTATCTGCAACTTAGCCTGTCATCTTAACAATGAGTAGCACACTTTGCTTTTCATAATATTGCTGATATTCCAATCTGGACTCTCCACTGTTAGGTCTTTCATACAGTTACTCACATCTTTAATTTTTTTTAAAAAGTGAGTGCACACAATATCAGATCAGCTTTGTGACTGAAATGTAAAGTTTGTAGGAAATGGAACACAACATTTCATTCTTAATGGAGTGAAATCTTCTGACATGAAAGTAACTTCAGTCATACTCCAAAGGAGTGATGCAGGACCAGCACTGTTCACAATACATAAACACTCTAGTTGATATTCATCAGTTTGTGGATGATACTGTTGTATGTAGAGAAGTCATAACTCTATAAAATTGTGGCAAAATTCAGGAAGAAGACTTGATGATGGTCAACATTTGGAGCAGGGACCAGCAGTTGACCTTCAACATAAACAGATGTAATACACTGCACATAAGTTGATGGAAAGACCCATTATTGTGTGATTACATGATTGTTCAGTACTCACTGGAAATGGTAACATACTTTAAGAATGTGGTAGTGAGCATACAGAGTGATCCAAAGTGGAACAGTCACATAAAACCAACTGTAGGAAAGGCAGATGCCAGTCTGAGATTCATTGGAAGAATCCACAGGAAGTGTGATCCACCCACGGAGGTGATATCATATGGAAGTAGCTTACAAAACCTTCATTTGGGCCGATTCTTGGGAATTGCTCATTAGTTTGGGACCCTAAACAGGATAAGTTGACAGAGAAGATCAAAAGAATAGCAGCACAATTCATTTAGTAAGTAGTCTTGTGCATCAATTTTGTGATTTACTTTAAAAATTCCAAGAGTATGCATTTCTAGAAGAGTCTAATAATACACTGATTCTTCCTACATACATATTGTTGGAAGACCATTAAGGAAAATTAGATTCAAAAACACATGGAGGCTTACCAACAGCTGTCATTCCCATGCACCATTTGTGACTGGAACAGAAAATGGAAGAAGTGACAGTGGTACACAGAACATCCTCCACCACACATTGGAAGGTGGTTTTTGGAGTATAGATATAGATATATTAGGTCGATGCATAAGCTTGTAGTGTTTCTTTTTCCCATAAGTTTAGTAGACACAACAGATACACATAACAGGGACTTCAGTCACTATATTATCCTTCACTATTTACAACAGTCTGCCACCCATGGGGTAACTTTTCAATTCTGTGTCTGTAGAAATCATGTGGTTTTGAGGCAAAGAACCTGTTGAGCCATGTTTGTAGTGCATTTTCATCCAGAAAGGAAGTTCTTTGAAGATTGTTTGATAGAAATCAGAAAAGGTGAAGATCTCAGGCATGAGATAAGGTGGGTGTGGAATGATTTCCCAGCCTGACTCCTGAATAGTGTTTTTGTCAGTCTAGCAGTATGTGGGCAAGTATTATCATGGAGTAGCATCATTTAATGCAGTCTTCCAGTTTTCCTGGTTGCAGTTCTTTGATTGTGTCTGCAAGACATGTTACTTGTTGGCAATAAATGTCAGCATTGGTGGTTACATTTTAGGGAAGCAATCTGTAGTACACCGCACCATCAGTGTTCTAGCAGGTGCGTAATATTATCTTTCGTAGATGCATGCAGGTCATTGTATGGGGAACTGCTGCACTGTTTGAGCTGCACCATTCCTTTATTTTCGTTATGTTGGCATCAAGATAAAATTTCTTGTCACCTGTAGCGATACAGGATAAGAATGGTTGCTGTTGTTCATGAGCCAGTTGATGATGAGCAAGTAAAGATGCACATACGGCCACCTGCTAATCTTCATGATTTTGGCTTAGAGTATGCGGTACCCACACATGCGATTTTTGAACCTTCCTAATTACATGCAGATGTTGTATGATGGTGGAATCGCCACATTTAATCACATTTGCTGCTTCTCAATTACACTGACATTGGTCATTGTGGATAAATGCATTTCAATGACCTTATTCAAAACCTGAAGGTCCTCCTGAACATGGAGATTAACTAATGTGACGATCCTCCTTAAACAAGAAACCCATGGTCTTGCCATACTCTATCCAGTGGCATTATACCCATACATGGCACAAATATTTCTGGCTGCCTCTGCTGCTGTCACCCCTCTGTTGAATTCAACTGAAGAATATGTCAGAAATATTCCAATTTCTCCGCTTGGCACTCCATTTTCTAACATCCACAGCTCCACTCACTATCTTCAAATGACAAAATAATGATATGTAAACTCAGATAGCAATAGTCAACTACAAATAAAAAAATAACAGTCGATAAACAGACCCTTAGCAACCAGAATACTGACATGCAAAACAAAAAGGCTATGAATTTGTACACCAATCTAATAGATACAGATGTAGGTGTAAATGGAAGAGCATATGTATGAAGTTAGTCAGAAATATCAGTAATGATTGTCTGTTATAGGATCCCAGAAAATATTCTGATGGCATGATTAAAGAATAAAAATATTCTCCTTGAAACTCAGCTCAGCTCTAGGAAATATGATGTGTGTGTTGCAACTTTTGCTTTAACACAGTATCTCATAAACTGTAGATACAAGAGAAGGAAAAGATACCCTTCTAATGTACTTCTGAATTATAGTATATCTGACACCAAATGACACTCCTAACTGTTAGAAAACATACAAAAATGGTAGAGGACAGTCTTCCCAATGATTAGCTCCAACAAAATTGATAATGTTGGACAAAGTATCACCTGATGTAATAAATCGCCACTTGCCATGATTGTGGATAAATCAGAGATCATTTACTTGACTATAAAAGAAAAACTGGTAGCTTTTGAGTACAGTATTGGTGGTACATAGGCTGTCTGACTCTGATTAAATATCTAGGCATAATTCTGTTTAATGATAAGAAGTAGGAAGTATACATAGAACAAGTTCTAGTAAATGCAAATGAATGACTAGTATTTGTTGGGAGAATTCTGGGAGTTTGTAGTACAGCTGCAAATTAGGTTGCGAAAGAGACTTTTGTTTGAAAATCTTTGTGATCCTCTGCAGGTCTAATTAAAGAAGGTAATCAAAAGAATTCATGTTATTAAATTTTTACTGACTGGTTGAATTAGAATTAGTGTTTTGTGAAGGTGCACGAGAATCTTACATAGAAATCTTTAGAAAGTAAGACAGTTATTTTGTATAATGCTATTATGCAAGTTTGAAGAATCAGTATTCAAAATAGACAAAACAATTCTTCTGTCTTCATTGGGGGCCTCATGTAAGTAACAAGACAATAGAAGAGAGATTAACATGCTTACAGAGGTCTTCAAACAATCATTCTTGCCCAACTGCATTCATTAGTGCAACATGTAAAGGAGAAGCAAATTAATATGAAGTGCGCTCCACAATGCCATCCATAGTCATTTCTGGAGTACTGGAGTAGATGTAGACTGGACAGGCCAAAAAAGGAATGGTGTTGATGTGATGTTAGGAAATGAGAACATAGATCCAGAAGTATGCAGATTCAAACAGTTTACTGCTTTCATTAGGCAACAGCAATGATGGAAAATATTTATAGTTTGTAGGAAGTGAAAAAACTACAGTTACTCCATCACACAGTTTGACATCTTAGAATACACATTTAAATATGGCTATCATCTCAGCAACAATCAGTAAAAGTCTTGCATCATTGCAATCAGATTTAAAATAGAATTTATGCAAGAATATGACCTGTTGCTAGCCAGCATGATTTAGTGTCATATGTTCACACAAACCTGTTATGTTTTTTACTTATCTTCTGTCTACAATTTAATTATGGTGCACTTAATTAATGGTAACTATGGTACTGTAGAGAGTCATTTCCTATCATTGGGAAACAAGAGGATGGAGTGAAGTCTAGCAATAATATCCAGCAGCCATTATCTTGGAGCAATTATGTCCATATCACACCACAATTCTGGTACTATGCTCAGTGATCTTAATTACTACAAGTTCCTGTGAACATAACTGTTTCTTCTCCAGCAAAGTAGATACGACTTTCTCACTGGCTCACCTCTAAGCAGCTTTGTCTGGACTGAACACATGAGCAAAGTAGCCCCTCTGCAGCTAGCCATTCAGCAGTCAGCTTGTGAATTTCCCAAAGAATTAGACAGGCAGTATCTTAAAAATGTTACTTGGATTAAGCTTTCAACTAAATCTATTGTGACTTCACAAAACAGCTGTTTGATACCATAGTAGTGGTTGTACAGGTCTGAAATAAACCTGATCTGTTTATCTGCATGACTTTTAATTACATATCATATGTCATAGTTTTCATGATTTTCTAATATCTTCTTAGTGATTGTTCAGTTCAGAGAAATATTTTGTGTGTGTGTGTGTGTGTGTGTGTGTGTGTGTGTGTGTGTAATATGAAGTGTTGGCAGAAGAGCCAACACTGTGTTGCTAGAGGAGGCCGAAATGCACGCTTTTAATTACACGCAGACTGGCGTGAGGTCTGGAACAGGTCAGAGAAATAAGACTAGCAAAACAGGAGGTACTGGTAGAATACTTAACTTTAATCCATAAGGGGTGTACATCAGTCTGACGGTACATGCTTCAAGATAAATATCAAATGCTATGGCGCCTTGCTAGGTCGTAGCAAATGACATAGCTGAAGGCTATGCTAACTATCGTCTCGGCAAATGAGAGGGTATTTGTCAGTGAACCTTTCCTAGCAAAGTCGGCTGTACAACTGGGGCAAGTGCCAGGACGTCTCTCTAGACCTGCCGTGTGGTGGTGCTCGGTCTGCTATCACTGACAGTGGCGACACGCAGGTCCAACGTATACTAACGGACCGCGGCCGATTTAAAGGCTACCACCTAGCAAGTGTGGTGTCTGGCAGTGACACCACATAATAGGTACATGATGTATAAAAGGGCAGTCATTTGTTCTGGGCGATTCATGTGAAAAGGTTTCTTACTTGATTATGCGCACTCGATGGGAATTAACAGACTTTGAATGCAGAATGGTAATTGGAGCTAGACAAGCGGGACATTTCATTTTGGAAATCATTAGGGAATTCAATATTTAAAGATCTGCAGTGTAAACAGCGTGCTGAGAATACAAAATTTCAGGCAATACCAGTCACCACAGACAATGCAGTGGCCAGAGGCCTTCACTTAATGACCAAGAGCAGTGACATTTGCATAGAGTTGTCAGTTGTAACAGACAAGCAACACTGAAGGAAATAACTGCAGAAATCAATGTGGAATGATATCCATTAGGACATGCAGCGAAATTTTGTGTTAACAGGCTGAGGCAGCAGATGACTGATGTGAGTACCTGTGCTTACAGCACACCTGCAGCACCTCTCCTGGGTTTGTGGCCATGTTAGGTGGACCCTAGATGACTGTAAAACTGTGGCCTGGCATGTTGAGTCCATGCCACATCAAGTTACTGCACTACGCCAAGCAAAAGGACATCCAGCAAAATATTAGGAGGTATCCCATGACTTTTGTCACCCAAATTTATAAAACTGAAAGCTTTTGCTGAATTATTAGGAACTTTACAGATACCCAGCAAGGTGATGCCATAGTTAACTTCTACTCACGTTTCAGAGGAGGAGGATTCAAATTCCTATCTGGAAACTTGTTTGTCGGTGAAGGCCTTAGTAAGACCAGCAAATCTGGCAGTGTCTGTCACTGTAGATGCATTGTTCATTGATAACTAGACTGTATTAGCAACATTTTAATGTGGAAGGGATGATAGCTATTAAAATGGAGGGGCTATTGATCGTAGGTAGCCATTACATGGACAGTGGCTGTTCTGGATGCACTGATGAGGTGAAATGTCTAGGGGAGCTGCTGTTGAGCCTGTGCAGGTATGAGCATGGTGTGTCTTGGCTCAGTGTCCACATCATGAACATATCATCAATGAAGATGAAACAGACAAGAGGGTTCTCCCCTGAGGGCTCACAACTCTTATTGTGAATACTCGATGGTGAGCATGGGCCCTCAGCCCATGCAGTAGTGCTTCTTTTTCCATACTGCAAGCCTGTCCTGTTATTAATTCCATGCTGTTGTCTCTTTCTTTTCTAGTCCAGGGAATTTGTATGCATGGAAGAAAGAAACTGCAAACCCTCTTAAGTCATCCTCTCATCTACATATTGGAACCCTGCTGATCAAGACAGTGGAGTTCACATGCAAAAAATTGTTGATGCTCCTCTGTGGATACCTCATCTGTGTAGAGCATATTGCACAGTGAATTACACACATGGACTTATTACCACCCTACTGCTTGATGGCATGATCATGGGTGATATCTGTAGTTACCTTTCTGATCCGGGCATAAAAGCTGTCCATCAAGTTTAGAAGAGGATAGAAACTGACTCGGAGCCTGCCTGTACCCTATTCCTTACATTTTGTTGTACGGACTCTGACTAAAGATAGAGGTAGCATGTAATACCATCAACATAAGATGCTGTATATGAAACCTGATGCATTGCTACCAGTGTCAACACTAAAGACAGACTTACATGTCCTATAAAAATACAGCCATATACATAAATTGTTATAGAAATGCACTTGAGGGAGATTGCACATCCTCTCCCCACTGAATTAAATACACAGGACATGATGCGACTTCATCCTTCATAAGCAGGCTATACAGGAGATCTGGATGAGAGAAAGGTTTCACTTACTGTTGCCCAGAAAATATTGTCGTCCAAAAGCCTTATGTACAATTATCTGGCAATTACAGCACTATTGTAACTGCACCATGATCAATAAAGGGTGTGGCCACACAGATCTGTGATCTGCAACTCAACATCACACTTGCAGAATCCTTGAACACTAAAGCAACATCCTCATCTACTACCTATGTATTTTCATAATATCACAGGAAGTCTCTTGCAGCTCATATGGAGAGAATGGTCCTGAGAATATTTGCTGCTTACCTCTGGTCAGCAAATGTCTGGCTCCTCATCCATCAAATGCAAAGCAACTAAGAAGACAAATGAAGGGTAAGGTCTTCCCCTTTCACAACTTGGAGACCCTCCTCCAACATCAACACCATGCAAAGACATTGCTCTGACAAACTCCACTTTACCAGTGTGGATTGCCAGCCAATCCTCTACATCAGAGACAGCTGACTGACCAGGGGAGGAAACTCCTACCTCAGAAGAAATAATGGAGTAGGATCTTCCTGCTTCTGAACCCTAAAGTTCAATGTGTATGGAACAAGATACTTTGAAACTGCCAAGATGATCATCCCTAACGCAACTTCCATATCTCATCCTTAAATATGGCTATCCTTCAATGTAACGTACAGGGCATCAGGTTGCATAGGACAGACCTGCAGTTCTACCATGTTCACAATCCCCAGCTGTTATTTGCCTGTGAGAAACAAAAATACAGCCTCAAGACTGCTTCAATCTTCCACACTTTACCCCAGTATGTTACAATCTTCCTCTCAGGAGGGCAGTCCAGCTCTGTGTGGTGTAATGATGCTCATCCAGTTGGATGTCCATAGCCATATCATTCTGTAGAACATGTAATTGCAAGTTGTTGCTGTTTGTATCTCCCTTCATTGGTGTTACATTTTCTCTTTGCAACACCTACATTTGCCCATCATTTATTCTCACAAGGGCATATATACTACAACTTATCACCAAGCTCTCAACAATTTTCTGGCTGCTCTGTGACCTACCATCCTATATAGGACCCTCTCAGAACCTGTGGAAGGATGCACACTCATGACAGATATTCTGAATCAGTTTAATATTATTTCCTTCAACATAGTCGAATCCACATTTCTTTCAAATTTGACACATTCATTATCACACTTGGACCTCTCCTTCTGCAGAACACAGCTTTCTTATGTTCTTTTCCTCTAAACAAACTATCTGTAAGAATTTTTGTTGGCAAAAGGAATTTCTCTTATCATACTTACATCTTGGTACCACTGCACCCCTTTTCATTGAAACCATGAAATGGTTGGTGTTAACAGCTGACAGAAAACTATGTTGGTGCTCTCTTAAGTCCTGTTTGGCATCTCACTCTGTCCAATTTCTGCATGTTGTGCTGTTTCCAAGAGGCACGTCATGGGGAGTGGACCAGACTGTTCTTCATTTGTATCAATCCTTAGTCTGATCGAAGCTGGACTATGGATGGATCTTACATTCATCTGCATGACCATTCATTTTATGCAGCCTTAACATGATTCATCACTGCAGAATCCACTTGGTTACTGGTGTGTTCCCCACCAGTTCAGTCATGAGCCTCTATCCAGGAGCTGCCAAATTACCACTGTCATTCTGATATGATGTCCTCTGCAAATATACTTGCCAATTCTCCTTGGTGTCCACCTATCCATCTTACGCTTCCCTCATTAATGACTCCCTTGACTGGCAATATGACACTAGCTCTACTCCCTTGTTGCCTCCAAGATTTCACTTTTATAGCATTCAAAAGTTCCATCTTGCATTATGTGCTATGTTTCTGTAAGGTAAGAGTCTTTCCTCTCCTTGGCTCCATGCAGAGGTCTGTGCCCATCTTGAACTTACTTCAATACTAAAGAACGCTACCCTGGCTACAGTAATTTGTTTTACATTTCTGGACCTTTGTATGTAGTTCTGGGAGGCCACCTTCATTTACACCAATGGCCTTAAGGATGATCATGGTATGGGATGCTCTTTCGTTATGGGTAAAGAAGTTTTCAGATATTGTCTTTTAGATCTGTGTTTAATTTTTACTACAGAGCTGTTTACCCTTTATCAGGCCATCTTGTACATTCATGGACATGGAATCTCTGAGTCTGTTACATGCTCTGATTCCTTGGTGCTCTCCAGAGCCTTAGTGTGATGTACACACACCTCCCTTTAGTAGAGTGGATCCATGAATGCCTTCACTTACTGATGCTGGCACTAATGTATCTCTTACATGGGTCCCTGGACACAGGTCAGGAAATGAGGCGGCTCCTGCTGCTACTAGGCTGCAAATCTACCACCAGGCTTTCTAGCAGTTCTGTCCCTGTGGATGATCTCAGCATTGCTATATGTAGGAACATTTTATCCCTCTTGCACATACAGTGCTCATTTCTGTGGGGGAGCTAGACTATATATAGGGCTCTGTCTTTCTCAGTCGTCATCATCTGTTATGCAGTGATCCTGCACCTCTTTGCTCTCACTCTAATAAAACACTGATGGCACCCTGCTTTCTAACCCAACATCATTTTTTTAACCCCTTACACTTTAATGTGTGTTTGCCATCTGAGCTATACAAGGTTATAGCAGATACAGCACAGGCTCTAGAATGTATTCTACTCTTTACTTACTGTAGCAGCTTGATAAAGGAGATTTAATTTTTTGATCATGAACACAGGTTGATCTAGAAACTCTCATCAAATGGCCTGTTAAAGAAGGAATGTCATTGTAATTGTTCATTTTACCTTTCTACCATGTTCGTTGCTTTTTAACTAGCATCCCATGTTAAATGTCATTCTCCATTATAGTTTTCTCATCCTACTAATGTCATTTAGGCTCCTATGTGTCAACTGACTGCCAGAACCATGGAGTTGTGTGTGTGTGTGTGTGTGTGTGTGTGTGTGTGTGTGTGTGTGTGTGTTACATTGATCAGTCTCACAGAAACTGTTACAATGTGGAATGTGTCAACTGCATAAGAAATGAGAAATGCACACATGAATCAAAGGTTCTTTTTACACTTCTGGCCATTAAAATTGCTACACCAAGAAATGCAGATGATAAACGGGTATCCATTGGACAAATGTAATAGAACTGACATGTGAGTACATTTTCACGCAGTTTGGGTGCATAGATCCTCAGAAATCAGTACCCAGAACATCCACCTCTGGCCATAATAATGGCCTTGATATGCCTGGGCATTGAGTCAAACAGAGTTTGGATGGCGTGTACAGGTATAGCTGCCCATGCAGCTTCAACACGATACCACAGTTCATCAAGAGTAGTGACTGGCATATCGTGACGAGCCAGTTGCTCGGCCACCATTGACCAGACATTTTCAATTGGTGAGAGATCTGGAGAATGTGCTGGCCAGGGCAGCAGTCGAACATTTTCTGTATCCAGAAAGGACCGTACAGGACTTGCAACATGCAGTCATGCATTATCCCATTGAAATGTAGAGTTTCACAGGCATTGAATTAAGGATAGAGCCATGGGTTGTAACACATCTGAAATGTAATGTCCACTGTTCAAAGTGCCGTCAATGCAAACAAGAGGTGGCGGAGACGTGTAACCATTGTCACCCCATACCGTCACGCCAGGTGACACGCCAGTATGGCAATGAGGAATACACGCTTCCAATGTGTGTTCACCACAATGTTGCCAAACATGGATGCGACCATCATGATGCTGTAAACGAAACCTGGATTCATCCGAAAAAATGACGTTTTGCCATTCGTGCACCCAGGTTTGTCATTGAGTACACCATCGCAGGCGCTCCTGTCTGTGATGTAGTGTCAAGGTTAACTGTAGCAATGGTCTCCGAGCTGACAGTCCATGCTGCTGCAAACGTCGTCAAACTGTTCATGCAGATGCTTGTTGTGTTGCAAACGTCCCCATCTGTTGACTCAGGGATTGAGACATGGCTGCACAATCCGTTACAGCCATGCGGATAAGATGCCTGTCAACTCGACTGCTATTGACACAAGGCCATTGGGATCCAGCACAACATTCCGTATTACCTTCCTGAACCCACAGATTCCATATTCTGCTAACAGTAATTGGATCTCAACCAACACGAGCAGCAGTGTCACGATACGATAAACCGCAATCGCGATAGGCTACAATCCGACCTTTGACAGAGTCGGAAGCGTGATGGTACACATTTCTCCTCCTTACACGAGGCATCACAACAATGTTTTACCAGGCAATGCTGATCAACTGCTGTTTGTGTATGAGAAATCAGTTGGAAACTTTCTTCATGTCAGCACGTTGTAGGTGTCGCCACTGGCGCCAACCTTGTGTGAATGCTCTAAAAAGCTAATCATTTGCATATCACAGCATCTTCTTCCTGTCAGTTAAATTTCATGTTTGTAGCCCATAATCTTCGTGGTGTAGCAATTTTAATGGCCAGTAGTGTAAAAAAGGAAAAATCTTAAAAATTTTTTAAATAACCCCATTCCATTAAATGGAATAAAATGCATCTATTATACCTATATGATTTCAATTTATTTTTGAAACTATTACTGCTGTCTGTCAGACATTTTATTTCACCTGGTAATTTATCAAAAGGTTTACAGTAGCATATTTTACCCCTTTCCGTGCCAAAGATAGTTTATGTAGAGGATAGTGTCAGTCTTTCTTTCTTCTGGTATTATAATCATGAATGTCACTGTTGTTTTTAAACTGGTCCATGTTCTTGAAAACAAATATTACTACTGAGTAAATATACTGTGAGGCTGTTGTAAGAATTCCTAACCTTTTAAACAGATGCTGACAAGATGTGTGACTATGAGCCCCACACATTATTCCAAACACTTTTGTTTGAGCAGTGAACACTTTTTGCCTAAGTGTTGAGTTACCCCAAAATATTATTCCGTATGATGTTAGGGAGTGAAAGTATGCATATTATGTTAGCTCGCTAATTTCTGTATCCTCAAAATTAGCAGTTATTGTGATTACAAAAGTTGCTGAACCTAGTCACTTCAGGAGATCCAAAATATGAATTTTTCAATTAAGATTCTCATCTGTATCTACAATCAAAAAGTTAGTCTGCTCTACCTTGGCTAATGACTTCTAATGATGTGTTATATTTATTGAAGAAACTGTACTCCTTGCAGTAGAAAATAGGATGTACTGTGTTTTTTCAGAGTTCAGTGTAAACCCATTCGCAGAAAACCAATCACTAACTTTTCCAAAGAAATTGTTTGTATCATTTTCTATTGGAGTTTTATTTTTTTAATGGATTAATAATGATGCTTGTATCATCAGCAAACAGTGTCAATTTAGCTCCTTGTTTCAGAGAAGAAAGGAGGTAATTCACATACATCAAGAACAGGGGACCCATGGTCAAACCCTCCTTAAGCCAATTAATCCATATAAAGAAACTTTTTGCTTCCTGTTTTTAGATATGACTTAAACCACTCATATGCTGTTCCATTTATGCTGTAGAATTGTAATTTCTGTAACATAATGTCATGGTTCACACAATAAAATGCTTTGGATAAGTCACAGAGTATTCCTGTTGGTGACATTTTACTACTTAAAGACTCTGTTATGTGGGCAGTGAAACTGTATATTGCTGTTTCAGTAGAACAGCATTTTTGAAATACAAATTGTGATTTACTAAGTATCCTATTATTGTTGACATGGCTGACCACTCTTGTGTACATACCTTTCTCGTCAATTTTTGAAAATGCTGTAGGCAAGGATGTTGTTGTTGTTGTCGTCGTCTTCAGTCCTGAGACTGGTTTGATGCAGCTCTCCATGCTACTCTATCCTGTGCAAGCTTCTTCATCTCCCAGTACCTACTGCAGCCTACATCCTTCTGAATCTGCTTAGTGTATTCATCTCTTGGTCTCCCTCTATGATTTTTACCCTCCACGCTGCCCTCCAATACTAAATTGGTGATCCCTCGATGTCTCAGAACATGTCCTACCAACTGATCCCTTCTTCTAGTCAAGTTGTGCCACAAGCTCCTCTTCTCCCCAATTCTATTCAATACCTTCTCATTAGTTATGTGATCTACCCATCTAATCTTCAGCATTCTTCTGTAGCACCACATTTCTAAAGCTTCTATTCTCTTTTTGTCTAAACTATTTATTATCCACATTTCACTTCCATACATGGCTACACTCCATACAAATACTTTCAGAAACGACTTCTTGATGCTTAAATCTATACTCGATGTTAACAAATTTCTCTTCTTCAGAAACACTTTCCTTGCCATTGCCAGTCTACATTTTATATCCTCTCTGCTTCGACCATCATCAGTTATTTTGCTCCCCAAATAGCAAAACTCCTTTACTACCTTAAGTGTCTCATTTCCTAATCTAATACCCTCAGCATCATCCAACTTAATTCGACTACATTCCATTATCCTCGTTTTGCTTTTGTTGATGTTCATCTTATACCCTCCTTTCAAGACACTGTCCATTCCGTTCAACTGCTCTTCCAAGTCCTTTGCTGTCTCTGAGAGAATTACAATGTCATCGGCAAACCTCAAAGTTTTTATTTCTTCTCCATGGATTTTAATACCTACTCCGAACTTTCCTTTTGTTTCCTTTATTGCTTGCTCAATATACAGATTGAATAACATCGGGGCTAGGCCACAACCCTGTCTCACTCCCTTCCCAACCACTGCTTCCCTTTCATACCCCTCAACTCTAATAACTGCCATCTGGTTTCTGTACAAGTTGTAAATAGCTTTCGCTCCCTGTATTTTGCCCCTACCACCTTCAGAATTTGAAAGAGAGTATTCGAATCAACATTGTCAAAAGCTTTCTCTAAGTCTACAAATGCTAGAAATGTGGGTTTGCCTTTCCTCAATCTTTCTTCTAAGATAAGTCGTAGGGTCAGTGTTGCCTTACGTGTTCCAACATTTCTACGGAATCCAAACTGATCTTCCCCAAGGTCGGCTTCTATCAGTTTTTCCATTCTCGTTAGTATTTTGCAGCTGTGGCTTATTAAACTGATAGTTCGGTAATTTTCACATCTGTCAACACCTGCTTTCTTTGGGATTGGAATTATTATATTCTTCT
Source organism: Schistocerca serialis cubense (assembly GCF_023864345.2). NCBI lineage: Eukaryota > Metazoa > Arthropoda > Insecta > Orthoptera > Acrididae > Schistocerca > Schistocerca serialis. The sequence continues at coordinate 823,261,866 of NC_064640.1, forward strand.
TGAAGTCTGACGGTATTTTGCCTGACTCATAAATCTTGCTCACCAGATGGTAGAGTTTTGTCAGGACTGGCTCTCCCAAGGCTGTCAGTAGTTCTAATGGAATGTTGTCTACTCCGGGGGCCTTGTTTCGCCTCAGGTCCTTCAGTGAGCTTTCAAACTCTTCATGCAGTATCATATCTCTCATTTCATCTTCATCTACATCCTCTTCCATTTCCATAATATCGTCTTCGAGTACATCACCCTTGTATAGACCCTCCATATACTCCTTCCACCTTTCTGCTTTCCCTTCTTTGCTTAGAACTGGGTTTCCATCAAAGCTCTTGATATTCATGCAAGTGGTTCTCCTTTCTCCAAAGGTCTCTTTAATTTTCCTGTAGGCACTATCTATCTTACCCCTAGTGAGATAAACCTCTACATCCTTACATTTGTCCTCTAGCCATCCCTGCTTAGCCATTTTGCACTTCCTGTCGATATCATTTTTGAGACGTTTGTATTCCTTTTTGCCTGCTTCACTTACTGCATTTTTGCATTTTCTCCTTTCATCAATTAAATTCAATATTTCTTCTGTTACCCAAGGGTTTCTACTAGCCCTCGTCTTTTTAACTATTTGATCCTCTGCTGCCTTCACTATTTCATCCCTCATTCCTGTCAATTGTTCCCTTATGGTCTCCCTGAAACTCCGTACAACCTCTGGTTCTTTCAGTTTATCTAGGTCCCATCTCCTTAAATTCCCACCATTTTCCAGTTTTTTCAGTTTTAATCTATAGTTCATAACCAATAGATTGTGGTCAGAGTCCACATCTGCCCCTGGAAATGTCTTACAATTTAAAACCTGGTTCGTAAATCTCTGTCTTACCATTATATAATCTATCTGATACCTTTTAGTATCTCCAGGGTTCTTCCATGTATACAACCTTCTTTCATGATTCTTGAACCAAGTGTTAGCTATGATTAAGTTATGCTCTGTGCAAAATTCTGCCAGGCGGCTTCCTCTTTCATTTCTTACCCCCATTCCATGTTCACCTACTGTGTTTCCTTCTCTCCCTTTTCCTACTCTCGAATTCCAGTCACCCATGACTTTAAACTTTTGTCTCTCTTCATTACCTGAATAATGTCTCTTATCTCATCATACATTCATCAATTTCTTTGTCATCTGCAGAGCTAATTGGCATATAAACTTGTACTACTGTAGTAGATGTTGGCTTCATGTCTATCTTGGCCACAATAATGCATTCACTATGCTGTTTGTAGTAGCTTACCCTCACTCCTATTTTTTTATTCATTATTAAACCTACTCCTGCATTACCCCTATTTGATTTTGTATTTATAACCCTGTATTCACCTGACCAAAAGTCTTGTTCCTCCTGCCACCAAACTTCACTAATTCCCACTATATCTAACTTTAACCTATCCATTTCCCTTTTTAAATTTTCTAACCTACCTGCCCGATTAAGAGATCTGACATTCCACGCTCCAATCCATAGAATGCCAGTTTTCTTTCTCCTCATAACAACGTCCTCTTGAGTATTCCCCACCCAGAGATCCAAATGGGAGACTATTTTACCTCCGGAATATTTTACCCAAGAGGACACCATCATCATTTAATCATACAGAAAAGCTGCATGCCCTCGGGAAAAATTACGGCTGTAGTTTCCCCTTGCTTTCAGCTGTTTGCAGTACCAAAACAGCAAGGCCATTTTGGTTAGTGTTTACAAGGCCAGATCAGTCAATCATCCAGACTGTTGCCCCTGCAACTACTGAAAAGGCTGCTGCCCCTCTTCAGGAACCACACGTTTGTCTGGCCTCTCAACAGATACCACTCCATTGCGGTTGCACCTACGGTACGGCTATCTGTATCGTTGAGGCACGCAAGCCTCCCCACCAACAGCAGGGTCCATGGTTCATGGGGAGGGGGGGGGGGGGGGGGCAAGGATACTGGCTGGTAGTTATTGACATCCGTGGTGTCCTCTATTTTTGTAGAGAGGTTTGACAATGGCATATTTTAACCTGTCTGGGAAAATACCTTACGTTAGTGATGTATTACGGATGTAACTCAGGACATGAACTTTAACTGCACCAAATTGTTTTAATATCTTGTTAGAGATGTCATCTACTCCAATAGAACATTTATTTTTCAAAGATTTAATGATTTTCCTTATTTTACAAGAGGTTGTTAGATGAAAATTAATCTGACAAGGATTTCTCAAAACCGACTCTTCCATGTACTACTTAGCTTTTTCTTTTGGACTATTCTCACCAATGTTTTCACCTACACTTAAGAAATGGTTGCTAAATACATTAGCTACTTGTGTACTGTTGGTTAATATGGTCTCATTTTCTTGAATAGTAACACTACCTACCCCAGTGGTCACTTTCCTGTCTCTCTTCCAACAACATTCCATATTGGAATTATATTAATACCTTCAGCTGTTGACGGGCATTGATACATATCAATGGGGACAGGTGAAAATGTGTGCCCCAACTGGGACTCAAACTCAGGATCTCCTGCTTACATGGCAGATGCTCTATCAATCTGAGTCACCGAGGACACAGAGGATAGCATGACTGCAGGGACTATCTTGCTCACGCCTCCCACGAGACCTACATTCTCGCCTTGTATGTCCACATACTACATTCGCAGTGTCCCATCCCAACACACTCATTACTTGTGGAAGACATTCTTACCAAGTCCCGTAAGAGTTCAGGGAATATGTGTGCATCCACACAGATGGAGGAGGTCATGGCCAGTATTGTCATAGGCGGGAAGCGTGCGCGAGATAGTCCCTGCAGTTGCGCTATCCTCTGTGTCCTCAGTGGCTCAGATGGATAGAGCGTCTGCCATGTAAGCAGGAGATCCCGGGTTAGAGTCCCCATCGGGGCACACATTTTCACCTGACCTCGTTGTATGTATCAATGCCTGTCAACAGCTGAAGATATTAAAATAATTCCAGTTTCGTTCTAGATGGCTGCAGGTCATCAATGGTGTCTGTTCTTTCGGACATGTCTGAAAGAACAGACACCATATCCATATAACATTCAATATTGATTTGATTTTATTGCCTGTGTCATTAATTTCATCTCTAATATACATATTTTTTTATTTTATGACAACTTTTCTAAGTATGTTACAATAATTTTATAGTGTAAAATTACTTCTGGGTCTTTACTAATTATTACTGTTTCATACAATTTTCTTTTTCTTTCTGAAAACACTTTAATACCTGTAGTAATCCAAGGTTTCTTTGAAAACTATTTGATGTTACATTTAGTAAATTTTTTGGGAAAACAGTGTTCAAAAAGTGATGCAAATGTATCAAGAAACATGTTGTATTTATCATTAGTAATTGGCTCATTATATACATCTCCCCAATTAACATTTCTTAAACACTCTCTGAAGTGCTCTATAGGTACCGGCTTGACCAGACTTTCAGCTTTACTTAATGGTTTCTGAATTATACACCCTGCCAGGTTTTGCAAGTTAATTAGTTGTGTATCACGGTCTGATAATCCATTTATCACAGGGAAGGCATGTGTTAGTTTTACATCCTCTTGCTGTACAAATACATTATCTATTAGAGTGCTACTGTCTTGATATATACATGAAGGGAAGTTGATCACTGATTTTAACAAGGGAACCTCCCCCTTAGATTTAGCTATAAGTTGGCACAGTGGATGGGACTTGAAAAACTGAACACAGATCAATCAAGAAAACAGGAAGAAGTTGTGTGGAACTATGAAAAAAGTTAGTAAAATATACAAACTGAGTAGTCCATGCGCAAGATATGCAACATCAAGGAGAATGTAAACTCAGGAGTGCCGTGGTCCCATGGTTAGCGTGAGTAACTGTGGAATGAGAGGTCCTTGGCTCAAGTCTTCCCTCGACTGAAAATTTTACTTTCTTTATTTTCGCAAAGTTATGATCTGTCCATTTGTTCATAGACGTCTTTGTTCACTGTAATAAGTTTAGTGTCTGTGTTTTGCGACCGCATTGCAAAACCGTGTGATTAGTAGACGAAAGGACGTGCCTCTCCAATGGGAACCTAAAACATTTGATCACAAGGTCATAGGTCAACCGATTCCTCCACAGGAAAACACATCTGATATATTCTATACGACACTGGTGACGGCATGTGCGTCACATGGCAGGAATATGTTGTCGACCCACCTAACTTGTACACTTAGCGAATGGGTAAAAAGATTCTTCTACCTTGACCGATTTAGGTTTTCTTGTGGATGTGATAATCACACCCAAAAAAGTGATGAAAACGTAAGAGTTTGTCACATAAACTAAAAGTAAAAAATTAAACATTTCTCTCGAGGGAAGACTTGAACCTAGGACCTCTCATTCTGTAGCTGCTCTCGCTAACCAGGGGACCACGGAGCTCCTTGACTCCCACAGTCATTGATGTTGCCTATCTTCACTTGGACTACTCAGTTTGTATATTTTACTAATTTTTTTCATAGTTCCACACAACTTCTTCCTGTTTTCTCGATTGATCTGTGTTCAGTTTTTCAAGGCCTATCCATTGTGCCAACTTATAACTAAATCTGAGGGGGGCGCGATGGGGAGGTTCCCTTGTAAGTTATATGTCATTAATAACACTTCCAGTTCACTTTTCCTATCAGAAATGTTTAGAAAGTTTACACTGAAATCATCAAATAACTTCTTCCTTTTGTCTGACAGACAACATAATAGGAAGTCAAACCTTTTTATGAATAGCTCCCAATCTCCTAATGGGGACCCGTACACTGGTGCTAATATCAACGCTACATTGTCTGCCTGTAGTTCACATGCACAAACTTCAGTGCTGATTGACACAAAATTTGCTTACTTCTACAGTTTTGTACTTGTGCCCTCATTTTGTGTAAATGGCAACTCCTCCTTTATCCACGCTAAATCTGCAAGTGTAAGATGCTAAATTATACCCATTTATACTGACACTTTCCATTGCCACAGTTGTGTGGTGTGGAGGCAGACAAAGCATATCAATCTCATTCTTATGTTTGAGGTTATGTAAACACACTAACAACTTATTTACTTTATTTTTTATTCCACTGATATTTTGATAAAGTAGATTGATACTACCCTTAGCTTTATCTCTGCTTAGAGTACGTGGAACTTCTTCTATTATTTTTTCTCGGTCCTTGTCTGTCTGGACTTTGGCTTTAACCCAGAAAAGCGGTTTTCCTGGTCCCATTAACCACAGGGATCACTCCTTGTGTGACACTGCCTCCCCCCCCCCCCCCTCCCTTACAGTATCTGCTAGCAGTGGAGCTAACTTATCTTTCCCCTTCCTATTTGGGTGCAGGCCATGTATAGTGTATCCTACCTCCCAATAGCATCAACTGGAACAACACTTGTGAGATTTTGCTGGTGACTGTAGCATCCTGTTCAGCTCAGTCTTAACATGTCTTACAACAACGTTTACCCAGGGCCAATCGTGGCACTGAAAGACCTCCACAAACCCCACATTTGTGCACCCAGTTTCTGCTCCTATTTTGTCCACGTCACTCCTAATACTATATCTTGGATTCATAGCCAGACTGTTTCCTGCTTCCCCAACAAATTACATTATCTTCTTTTTCAAAGTCACAGCATAGCTGACCTAAGTTTCCTGTCACCTGGCTGAGGCTAGTACTTGGTTTCACAAAACTTGCGACCTGGTACCCTGCACCTAATTTCTCTGGAAGCTGTTGGCCTACACCCCTCCCATGACTGCTACCTAAAAGCAGAATTCTTCTTTTCCTATTCTGATTTGTTGCCGACCTGTCATTTTTCTTTAAGCTAATATTCTGCTTCAGCCTACATTCAACTACATCTGGATGAGGCCCTTCCTCCACTACTTCAGATAGAAAGCCAAACTGGTTTAATAACTTAATTTCTATAGTTTTTTCAGCAGTTCCCCTTTTTCGCCTTTTGATTGCTACCTTTTCCCAGCACCCAATATCTTCTTTCCCCCCATAGCCTACATAATTCCAAATTCACATTTGATAATTCAGCCATAAGGGTACAAATTTTTGCCTCCTGTTCAGCAATTTTTCTGTCCTTTCTATGTAACCTACGTTACCATGGAAGGGCCTCATTATATACCCTGTTTCCTCACTGCTACATTCGCCCCAATGAAACCATAACCTACAGTCTTGACAGAACACCCCCCCTCCCCCCACCCCTCCTTCAGATTTCTAAGGCAACTGCCACATTAGTCACACGTGGTTTGACAGAAAAATTTATACAAAATTTGCACAAAAGCAGAGAATAACTTGGCACAAGAGCACTGAAGTTCTGTAGCCTGTAGTAATACATAACTAAATGCTAATGTAAATGAACATTTAAACTTACTTTCGAAAGTATTAACTAACTACCTATACTCTATATGATCAACATGAATTAATTTAACTTTGAACTGCTCAGTCAAGTAAAAAAATGAATAAATACATAAAGATCTACACTCGCACAAAATTTATACCTAAAATGTAAACAAAATGAAAGACTATCAGTTTTTATGAAATATTTTCTTTTTGATCTAAATACGCTCAGAAAAGTGAAACATTCAATAGATAGCCTAGCAAAGAAGTAAATGCACTAGTCTAAAATGTAATATTAACTAAATTACCTCTTATTTCAATATTAATCACTTAAGTTATCAAGAGCTTCATGGACGTACATCTGCCAGAGATATTAGACCATCAGATACTAGCTCACCAGATATTGCTTGGTGGTGATAATGTAATGGGCATGAGGGACATTGATGTGTGGGCAGATGATGTCCATTGTGATAAGCAAGAATCCAGGCCATAATAGAGTGAGGATTGGAGAAGTGATGAAGGAAGTGATTTGTGTCCTTGATATAGAAAATTAAGCTGTGGTCAGTGGATTGGATGTGTTGGGCAACGAGAGCAAAGCTTTCTTTTATGGGTGCACAGTAATTACCATGGAACAATCTAGGATTGTTAGATTTATGAATATTAGGAAGTACATAAAAAGTGACTGTGCATGGAGATATCTTAGATGAGGAGGGAGATGATCTCAGGTGGAGTTTCCGGAATCAGCTGAGGAATTTGAGTTGGTATTAGAGTTTATGATGAACTTCTAGGATGGGACAACTGTTGTTGAGCCTTTAGGTGAGAGCATCAGACAGTTGACCAATACCTTCTGTCAGGTAATCAGTGTAGTTCTTCATGATAGTGGCAGAACCTTTGTCTGCATGGCTGATAATCAAATCAGAATCTCTTTTACAATTGTGAAACTGTTCTTTCCTCCACTAAGGGGTTTATGTTCTCAAGAAGAGACATGGGAAATGAAGTTCAGACCAAGTTGGAGGTAAGGAATTCCTGGAAGGTAATCAGAGCTGGTTGGGTAAGATTGGAAGAAGGTAATGTTTGGACAGAGGTATTACAGAAAGGTAAGGTTCGGAGTTAGATTTCACTTGATTTTGGTCAGTGAGGTTGATGGAAGGAAAGTGTTTCCATTATACAGATCTTGCGAAGGGGTATAGATGTTTGACAAACCCAGCATGACTGAATTTAGACCTTTGGAATAGGAAAAAACTTCTATGGAATCATTGTTAATAGTGGATAGGTTGACACCAGTGTTCTGGATTTATCTGGCTTGTAGATTTTTTGAAACATTTGGAGGGAGTTTTGACAGATCTGGTTGATGGAAGAAGTGAGTAAGATGAAGGGCTACGTGTTACAATGGGTTGACAAGGGGGTTCACTGAATATGGAGTGGATATAGTTGAGCAATGGTGTTCCAAGGCAGGAATAAAATGACAAAAGATTGGAAAACTTGTGGAGATGTGTTTAGAGTAAGGTACCAGTAGTTGGAGACTGAGAAGTTCAGAATAATAGATGGGTGCAGATGATTTGATTGCATAATAAAAATATTGTATGGAGAGATGTAGTGAACACATCAGTTTTAATGTGATCATATTTTAAGGTGATAAACATTACACATGTGGTTGGAACCAATTACTCTCATGAGTTATTAAATTACAACCATGATCTCACTTCCATTGCGCTATGGATAAAATTGCATGGAGTGCACATTGCAAAATAGTTTCTTCCACCCTGAGCCATCAGCATTTACTAGGAAGGATCAGAGGTACACAAGACAAAATACATACCAGCACCATAAGCAGGTACATAGAACAAAGACTTGAGGAACTAAGAAGAAATGCTGGAGCATTTTCTAAATGGGCAATTTAAATATGATTTATGGAGTCAGCCACTGTGAAGTTCTTGCTGATTGGTTAACCCTTTGACTGCTATTGACAAGTTAACTTGTTATGCCCCGCTGCTCCCCAGGTGCTATTGATGAGTTTAAGTGTGGTCTCTGGGTTCTCATTCAGCACAGTTGATGGCTTAACTTGTGCATCCATGCTGATCCCTGAGTGCTAATCACAAGTATAGATATGCAACAACTCTGGTACCAGTGTGCTGTTGGTAAGTTTAAATGTACAGCAGATTTTCTGCTTCACACCTCATTAGCTTTTTACAGTTCTGGTCACTGAGTTCTCTTCCAGTAATTTGTCTGTTGTGATCTCATTTTTCTGCATTTAGTTTCATTTCGTGTTTTAATATTCATCAGGATTTGGTAAAAAAGGCTTTTGTCATCATCTGTTCTACAAAGAAAATGAGAAAGGTTTCATAGTTTCACTGAGGAATGACGGTGGAGATGAATTATTCAATGTTGATGTAAGCGATAACTACTACTCATATTCTGAAAGCAACAGTCCTAAGCTATCAATGTTAACAGGTGTAAACCACAGTCCTATGCTTCAACAAGAGATGTAATTGATAGTTCATGTGAATTCAAAGACTCTGAAAGTGATAGTGAAATGCTTAGAAAGAAATTACAGTTTAGTCACAAATTTGACAGGGAAGAAAATGATTTTCATCCAGTTAATCACAGTTTTGATGATTCACCATGTGGACACAAGTGTCAACCAGGAAATGATCCAAGCACTCTGTTAGACTTCTTGTTATTCTTCACAGTAGATATGATGACATGTATGGTGACAAGGCAGTCAGTTTTATTTATTCAAGGAAACTGCTTTAGAATCACTGCATTCATGATTATCAAAGGGGATAGATACAGGATGTGAAGAAATGTATTGTTTCATATCTGTTTATTTTCTCATGCTTCCCACAAAGCAGCTAAAAATTAGCAGATATTAATCCAGAGAAGTTTTTATGAGCAATCCAGTTTTCAGTGAAGTTATGTACAGACAACAGTTTCTTTTACTTTTTAGAATGCTAGATTTCAGTGACACCTCTGCCATTTTAAAATTGGGAACAGTATTGGTAATGTTTGTACAGTAAGCCTGTTGTTGCTCAAAGAGTGTTTATATCTTTCAAACAATTTATTCCATCAAAATGGAATACAGTTGATCTAAACAAAATGTATGTGGTGTGACTGTCAGACTGGCTATGTCAAGTGGCAACATTTATGGAACATGCACACACCCTTTACAGTAGCAATATATATTAAAGCCACACTTGTTTTCCTGGCTTTGCAACCATGGAACAAAAACATGTGGTACTGTTCACAGTAACAGGCACAGTAAGCAAAACTTCAGAAAAAAACTGAAATGAGGAGATACTGGATGTCAACTAATATGGTGCTTTCCAATAAGTGGTGCAAGGAAAGGGAAGTGTGGATACTAACCACATGTAACACTATAGAAATGCTAGAGACAGGAAAAAATTGACAGCAATACTGGAGAAAAATTAAGAAAATGCAATGAACTGTAGAATGTAACTTGAATATGATAGAAATGGATTGTTTTGATATGCTGTGAAGCTATGTTGGCTCAATATGAAAAACAATGAAATGATATAGAAAGTTCCTTTATGAAACTTCCTGGCAGATTAAAACTGTGTGCCCGACCGAGACTCGAACTCGGGACCTTCCCGAGTTCGAGTCTCGGTCGGGCACACAGTTTTAATCTGCCAGGAAATTTCACATCAGCGCACACTCTGCTGCAGAGTGAAAATCTCATTCTGGAAGTTCCTTTATGTTTTTATCAACATGGGCATTATATATGCTCATGTTCTACACAGGTTAATGACAAGTCAAAAAAAGTGAGTAGCAGAGTTTCATTTCTTCCTGGATAGGGAACTCCAGAAAAATCAGTAAAGGAAGGTGCTGTGATGATAATCCTGTATGTCTTGTGGGGAGCCATTTCATTTAACTTTCATGGACTTCTGTAAGGTTGTACAGCAAATGGCTTACTTGACAGCACAAGGTAATAAAAAAGATTGCCAAGAGCTGGCTATAGGGCTCAATGATGTAGACAGATTTTCTAGATCTTGATAACTGAGACACTGCTAGAATTGTATGATGGCACTGATTAAGCAGATTGAATTCTGGCTTATGTTGATGATAGCTTGAAAGTGGTCTCTGGGGCTGTAAACAGAAGCTTAAAGAAAATTAAACCCTGCACATACAAAGAAGCAGTGTTGCTGCAGGGATATGACATTACCAATGACTGCAGATAAAACTACATATACATTGCCTAAGGGGCAAAATTTCCTTAAACTGGAATCCAACTTGTAAACTAGACTACAGTTGAAGTATACATAACACTGTTTACAGGTGTTTAGGAGTATTCTTTGATGATAGAAGAAACTTATCAGCACACATAGATACATTCTCTCAAAAGTTGTCTAAAATTGTGCATGAAACTGCCAATGTCAACACTGCTAGTTATAACTAACTTCAAGTGACTGGATGTTGAAAAATCATACCAAAATGCAGTCCTGTTTGTCAATGTGGGCTTTGCAGTAACTGCTTAGACTCGCAGGCTTCATCCGATATGCTACAAAGCTACCCTATAATGCACACTGTGAGAAGTTCTCCTGTGAATAGCGCAAGTCTTCTGTACTTCACCACCAGAGATTCCCATCATTAATTTGGGAACACGGCTATTGGTCACTCAATTCCTCAACTATACTGTAGATGTTGTCTATACTCCTTCCGTTATTTGAAACCTGAATAATTTTTTGCTCTTAAATTTCCACTAGCTAGTGATTAACTACTTTTAAATTACCACTCATAGCCACTTCTATGACTTTCTAAGAATAATATTATATGGCACTGATAGCACACGGTTTTTTGTGGCATTCTCCCAGGATGAAATGCTTAGTGTGTTGCTTGTCAGTTTTTTAACTTTTACAGGAAAAACGTAAACTGCAGCTTCCTGCTTGGACTGCTGGTTATTATCCAGATAAATTAAGGACACTGGCTGCCAGAAGTTTGGCTTTGTTTTCTGAAAGTCAGACGATGAAACGTCTTAATGGAGGTTTGTCTTTTGTTTCTCTGACTTATGTTAGCAGCTGTGCAATAATTCTGTAAGATATTCTAAAATAATTTTAAATTTTTCAGGTCCTTTAGTGAAACACATTATAGAAAAAATCCAGTCACAAAGTAACACTTCAAGAACTGTGTCTCCAAAATTTCTCATGTTTTCTGCCCACGATGTTACCATTGTGAATGTTCTCCAAACTATGGGGTTCACAGAGCTATTAAAGCCACAGTATGGTGCAGCAGTTATCATTCAACTTCATTCAACAAATGACAGTGGTTATGAAGTTAAGGTATGTTGACATTGCATATAAAAAAGTAATTAGATGTCTTACATTTATGTTGACTGCACTGACATTCTATATATTTATTCCTGTAATTAGTCATGCTAGGTACAAAATATGATAGATCGTGCTTTCATGAGCAGAAGATCATCAAGGTAGTTCTGCTCGTATTGACTGTTTTATTCATGTTCAACAAAAGGTTGTTTTCATTCAGCCAGTAGAAGGGCCTTTCATTGCTTTTGTCTAGGTCATTTCTTTTCTGCCATTGTGAAGTGTTAGGTGAGGAGAAGGCTGCATTATCAACAAATAACACAAGTACTGTTGATAGTAGGTTTCCAGGGAGATCAGTACTAACAAATGTAGAGTATTAAATGTAGCATTGAGCCTTGTGGTACTCCTGAGGTGATGGATAATTTATTTGAAGGAGTTGTTCTTCCATCAGGTGTTGTTATTTCCATCAGATGCCTTATATTTGACAGACAGGATTGGAGAAACTGATTGTAGACACATCTTGTACCATATATATCCACTTATGTAAGAGCAGATATTAATTTACTAGTTCAAAGGCTATTGTTGGATTCATAAAAAGACTAGAAGGGTAATGTTTTAGATTGACTCACACTGTTTCAGATTATTAAATGAAGAGAGAGCTTCGGTGTTTGAATTATTTTCTTATGAATGCCAAACTGATGTGCTGTTAATAAGGAGTTGCTTTCAAGGAAGACAACACATGCATTGTGGCCCATGTGTAACAGGCATATATACAGCAGAAGATACATGCTCCACAAGATCTGGTGATTTTCAGAGAACCAAAAGCAGTCAGAGAACCAAATGCAGTCATAATAAATAAATGAATCTGTGTGATGACAGATCCCAGGACACTAACTTAAGGAACATTTGATTGTATCACACACAAATTTTATCTCATTACCAACCTCTTTTTATTATGTAGCTAGGTATATCACTGAGGCTAAATAAGAGGGAAATTTCATATTCCTAATAATTTGGAGAATGTCTTTCAAAGTTGTACTCGTTAAGGAATGAGATTTCTCAGATGTAGAGCATTTTAAGTGGAGATATTTTGCTGGTGGAGAGCAGCCTGCTGATAAAATATTATCTGTAATTTTAAAAAAATGTTCATGTACTGTATTACTTATGTCTGATATCATTTTCTTGTTGACCATTGAAGTAGAAAGATTCTGGAGTTAATGATTGGTGCCAATATGTAAAGTCTTTTTTTACATGATTCCTTGAAACTCTTAAATATTCTGATGCTGTGAAGTCTTCAATATGTCTTCTGTGGATGAAAATATATAATGATGTGGAACTTATTTGTGGCAGGCTAAACCTTAAAAAGAAACTCTGGTGGAAAAATCCAGATAAAATTTGGCCACCAGAGAAAAGGCAGCTAGGTATAATGAATTACTTCTACAATTATACAGAGTTCATGCAAAACAACTTATTCAGCAACTAGCTAAAGTTTATTGTAGGTTACTGAAGTAACAAATTGTTCTGAGTGATTTAGAAAAGGCTCAAGTCATTTCTGTTGCCACTTTCGAGTGCCACTTTGCAATCAAAGTTAGTTTCCCAGCTCTGTCTGCATTCAAGATAAGTCAGCTGTTGGAAAAAACAGCCTTATGGATTGCAGAGATAAAATATTGTTGAGTTATTAAGAAGAGAAACAGTTCTTGACTACTCCATTTAGAGAAGTTATCAAGTTTCTGCTGTAATGCAAATGGAAATCTAAAAAATGGTGGAACATTTTGTCATGGTCGCTGCCCCTGCTAGTTAGGATCCAGTTTTCCAATAATGCAAAATGTTTGTAGAACTGGATTGTTGGGACTTTTGTTCTACCAGTCATGAAGCTTACAGTAATCCCTTCTGCATGTTGGAGCTTGAATTTGTTTAGTCAGCAGCTTCTGATATTACCTGGTCATGATAGTCTATTACAGTATGCTACAGGAGCTCATAGCAAGAGAATTAAAGATATGCCCCCCTCACCCTTTTAAAATGTATTTAGGTAATGCGATATTTCATGATTGGTGGAGCAATGCTTTTTCAATCCCATATTAAAAACTTGGGAAGGACTACACATGCTCGAGTAGCTCTTAAAGTGTTGCCCTTACCACCTGCATAGGAAATACTAGGTGGTTACATTTAAACATAAGAGTTCTGAGTGATGCAGTGCAGGCCATATACATCGCAGGATGGTGACATCATCATAGGTATGTTCATTAATGAGTGCATTTGCGAAGTACGCTGAAAAAGATAATAGTGCCACTTTCTGCCACTAAGTGAAAATATGGTGCTGTAAGCAGTCAGAATGCATGTGTAATGTTCCCTGTTTCAATGTCAGTATGCTGTTTGTCACTGGGCAATGCGTGTTGACTTCTTTTGTGAAGTGACTGTTGGTATAAAGGGTTAAGTTTTGCATACGGAATGTAATGACTGTTGAGAAGAAAGATCATACACTGCTGGTAAAGTTGTTTTATCAGAATGCCAGCAATAGCAGTACTGCATTGTGGGAATATCATCAACAGAAACAACTGCAAAGAAGCCTGATGTTAATAAATGGGCTATAAAATATAATAAAGAAATTTGAAGAAACAGATGTGTAAGGTGGTGCAGGAGGGAGAGGGAGGCAACTCATTCCCACAGCAGTTGTTGATGAAGTTGTTGTAGCTATAGCCTGCCATGCAGCACGTGCTTCAGATTCTGCAACCAGTGCTCAGGCTGTGTCATGGGAATTCTCTCTGTCCTGGGAAACAGTTAAGAAGATTTTGTGATGCATTTTACACTAGTGCCCGTACAGTATTCAGAATGTGCATCAAATGAAGCCTCAAGAAAGGCTACAACTCCATGACTTTGTCTATCATTTTTTGGCACAGATGGAACTGGGTGACACGTGGCCATGGAATGTCCTTAAGGTGCACAAAGCACATTCTACTCTGCACAGTGTTGTGTATGTCCAAAATTGTCACATATGGGGTTGTGCAGGAACATCCATTACACATGACTTATGTGACTGAGTGATGGGATTTTATAAGCTCCTTCATTCTCTGTCTGTTTTTCTTTGAGGATGACACCTCACAGGCCTATAAGGTGTACACTGGCATCTGCTTAATATAAGGACCTCCTTGTGCGACATGTGATTCCAACTTTGCAAAAATGCAACTGTGTCCACACCACTATTTTCATCCAAGATTGGGCAACATCACATGTTACTTGCCTGGTGAAAGATTTGTTTTGAATAACCTTCAGTAATGACCACATCATCTCTAGGCAAATTTTATGTTCTGTACATAGAGTATGCTAGGTTCTTTTTTGTTTTGGAGTAATGTAAACAGGTAATGTTCAGTGTTTAAGTGTTAATACAATCAAATGTCCTTAAGTGGTAAATGAATGTTTTGTTACATTTCCTCTCAAACTGTTACCTAATAATAGTACTGTGTCATGCCTAATTCAATTCCTCAAGCAGAAGTGGATGAATTAAACATCTGAATTGAAACCATCATACAACAGAAGCAGTACGCATCTGGACATGGGTTCCTCATCAAATTACTCTTTATTGAGTCCCCTATACAAGTTGTAGAACTTTGTAATGGGGATTTCTGAACTCCCTGTATGAGGTTTGTGGGGCAAATTTGATTTTAAACTTCATGGCTGCTACATCATATGGACCTGAGAGTAAGGTTCTTGAAAGCTCTGGATGTTTTAAAATGTGTGTCATAGTATGTCATAGGTAGCAGCCTATGTATTCTAGTTCGACAGAGTCTTCGTGTAATACCAACTTGGGTTGGGATGATAGGTTTAAAATAATTCATGTGCAGTGTACTGTGAGGAATTAATTTAGTCATTGGGGTGTTTTCAATGAGCCCTATTCCCAGTCTGTGTTCGGACTGGTGAGGCCCCACGTATATCAGCCTGCAAATGTAACAACCATTTCATAATCTGTAAGCAACAGTGCCTTTTGAATCCAAATAAAACTTCTGTTTTAGAGGCGGATGTGAAGAATGAATAAAGACTGAGAGGGTGCCTCTTTGGCTTCTTGGGTTTGAAACAATTTAAAAATAAATGAGCTTTGTACATATATTTAAGGCTTTATTCGGTAAAATTTTAAACAAGTATTTACCTCAACTTTATTGTGGTGTATAAACAATGATGAGCCAAAGCATTTTCACCATTGCCACCATGAGACTGAATACTACCTGTTGGTGGTGCAAGCAAGTGACGTGGCAAAGAAAGTATATAAATGAAGCAGAGACAATTACAGAATCATTCTTGAAATGATATGGGCAACAAATTGGGAAACCCACTGACACATAAATGACTTTAACAAAGTGTACATTGTTACAGGCTGGCACCAAAGAATGAGAATCAGAGAAACAGCAGAGCTCATTGGCTATTCTCATGCTACACTTGTGAGCATCTATGGAAAATGGTTGAAGGATAGTGAAATCATCAATAGGCAACAAAGTGTTGGATGTCTATGCATCATTATAGGACATGGATGTTGAAGGATTGCCCACTCTATGCCAGATAGATAGTCATCTGTGGTAGATCTGATGACAAAGTACAATGCTGATGCAGGCACAAGTGTTTCAGAGCACACCATTCAACGTGGGGCTCTGCAGCAGACATTGCCTATATGTTCCCTTGATGATCTGATAGCATTGTCAAATATGCTTGCAGTTGGCATGGCATAATCAAGATTGGACTCTGGATCAGAGACATGCTAAGGTGATACTGAACCCCTGGTAGGACTGCCAAAGTTGTGACACCCCACTCCATTCCGCTGACCCCCCACCCCCAACCCCACCCTCCCCCTTGCCTGCATGCCAACCTCCTCTGCCATGAAACTATTTTCCTGCAGTTTTTCCTACACAGATTTAGCAAATTTTATACTCTTGTAAGTATAGTTTAATGAAAATGGAACATTACTGAAAAAATTGCTTAAATTAACTGTATTGATAATATAAAATATTACATACAGCAAATTAAAAGTATCAATGTTGTAAATAAATTAAACCTTGTATAAATTTTTTGAAAATCTGAAAGTAAAAAAATCTAAATTTTATTATTTATGACAATTATTGCACACTGTATTAAGTATGATACATAATACATTTTATTTGTTTCTCATACACTACAAGGGACTTCCAACAAGTAATGCAACCCATTTTTTTCCTCAGCCAATTTTGGTTGAAAAATTCAGAACTTGTTGTGGGACATCATGGAATATTCCTGCTTCAGTCCCTATAGTTTCAGGAAGTTCTGATAAGTTGCAGTGCTGTGCATAGCCTTCAAAATGGGACCTGTAAAAGAGGTGCATTCCAAGCAGAGAGCTGTCATTCAGTTTGTTTTGGTGGAAAACCAGAGCATCACAGATATTCATATGCACTTGATGAATGTCTGTGGAGACCTGGCAGTGAACAAAAGCATGGTGAGTCATTGGGCAAGGCATTGTTATCATTGCAGTAAGGTTGTGCAAACCTGTCTGATCTCCCACGTGATGGCTGGCTGCACACAGCTGTGACTTGTGCAATACTGGAACATGAGGACACTCTCATGAGGTAATCGGTGGATCACAATCCAACACCTTGCTGCACAACTGGATGTCTTTGTTGGTAGTGGTGACACACTTGTCCACCAGCTGGAGTACTCAAAGGTGTGTACCCACTGGGTTTCTCACCACCTAACAGAACACCATAAAGAGCAATGAAAGACCATGTGTACAGAATTGCTTGTGCATTACAAGGTTTGATCATGACAACTTTTTGTCGAACATCGTCACAGGTGCTGAAACATGGGTTCATCACTTCGAACCAGAAACAAGAGTGATGTCCTCGCTCATGTTGCAACAATTAACTCAGAATTGTGTTGTTACCCTCAGGAAATTGAAGAAGTGACTTAGTGTGTTCATTGCCACAAAAATGGAAACAAACTTCTCTTTCTCCATGATAACCAAGGCCTCACGCAAGATACAGCTCACAAAATTTCATTGGACTGTTCTTCTTTATCCACCCTACAGCTTGGGGATCTTGTACCTTCCATCGGTTTGGCCTAATGAAGGATGCACTCCACAGGAAGCAGTATGCGGATGATGGGGAGGTTATTACCACAGCAAGATGTTGGCTCTGATGTCAACCATTAGAGTTGTCCCATTTGGGCATACAGGGCCTCCCAGTAAGGTGGCATAAGGCCATCACATTGAACAGAGATTAAGTTGAAAAATAGAATTCTGTAGCCAAAAGAGTGGGGAATAATATGGTATACTTCAATCTGTTTGCAGAAAAAAAAATGTTGCACTACTTATTGAACACCCCTATTTTAGTAGTGCTTAAATTACTAATCAGAAATAAAATAAGAAGGGTTACAATTTTAATTTGCAATTTCCTCATTTGAGTGAAACAAGTTCATTGATTATGTTATAAAAGTCACATTTAGCAGCTGTGTTCTGTTGACAAAATATCTAAATTTTACAGTCAGTTTTCACCATAATTGACCTTAAGTAGCTTCTCTTATTATCTAAAATTTTGTGCTGCAATTACTGGTGTTGTCCTTAAATATCCTTAGAGCTACTGTGATGACTGGATAAGGATTCCTTGACCTATCCTTTACAAATATCCAAAAGGGGGCCATATCACTGCTTTTCACCTGTTCTTTCAGCTGGAACCTGAAAGCAGCTATTTTGTTAACTAGCTTGTCTGTGCCAATATTGCCATGAGATGTTGTGCATACAGTCCAGTCTAGAGGTTAGCATGTGTGCTGCGGGCCACTAGTTCAAATTCAACCACCAGCAATTTTTATTTGTCAGCAAATTCAGCTGTACAGTTTTCAGGATAAGATACAGAGGTTTCATTTACAGTGTTTTTTGACAGGTAAGTAAGATGAAGGAGTGTGATATATGTAAGCTCTACGTTACATTTCATGTATTATTGTGTTATATACTTTAGCTGAAACAGCCTTTGGTCAGAAGCATATATTTGCTTTGAGGAACTACATCACCGCAGCAAAAAATCCATTGATGCAGCTGTGTCAGCCAAGCACTCTGTTGCCAAATAATTCATGTTAATGGTAGACATCTGTTCAGTGGTACTCATTTCTTTATGATAATACTGGGACAAAATGACACTGTAACACCAGCCAGAGGGAAAGGCTTCTTCTTGCAGGCAGAAGATAACAAAATGAGGGGTAGCAGAACTAGCTTAGCTCTCCTTGGTAGTTTTTGAACTGTCTTTTTTTCAATGGACTTTTTTACTCTCCCTCTGTGTTTGCACCCTTGGCAGGTGCCTATTTTTCCAAGTCCTCATTACTGTTCTGTTGTGGACCAAAGGAAACATGTCACTTCGTCAGATGAATCAAATTTGTGGTTACACCAAGTTGATGGTCATGTCAGCATATGCCATCACCCAGGTGGAAGGATGCTCAAAGCATGCACTGCACCCTTGGTGTAGGTCAGTGGAGGCAGTGATACGATATGGGGGACATTCACCTTGATTTTTGTGGTATCTGGGGTAGTAATTGAAAGCACCATGACAGTTGTAGACTACGTGACCATTATTGTGGACCACCTGCAGCCCTCTACACTAGATGTCATCCCCAATGGCAATGGCATCTTCCAGCAGGATAACTGCCCATTTCATATGCCACACTCATGCTACAGTGGTTTGAGGAGCATGATATTGAGCTCAGGCTGATGCCTTGACCACCAAATTTGCCTGATGTGAATCTGATGGAACACAGCTGGGGTGTTATCCAATGTCAGTTCCTTGCTCACACCCCATCAGTCTGTTACTTGTGGGCACATTTCTCTGGGAAAGTAATAAGGACTTGGTGACACCATGCCATGAAGAATAGCTGTTGTATTGTGTTCCAAAAAGGGCCAACATGTTATTATGTAACTAGCCATAATGTTATGGCTCATCAGCGAATTGTAGAACTATATTCAGCCCTGAAGACACTGGAACAGATGAAATGTCATTGAAGTAGAAAGTTTTTCACCTGTTCAGATTTCCTTGTTGTCCCATATGACAGATGCCCATGTCAGGGAAAGTGATCCGAAATATAGAGTTAAAACATTAGGATAAACATGTATCATTTTACAACACCTGATAAAAAAAAGTGAAGCACCTGGAAGTCATGGTCATGGTCAGATGTCATTGTAACTTCATGCATGTACACACCATCAGTGGGTATGTAAATGATTAGAGTTGTAATTATGTGTGACAGGTGGAACAGCCACTGGAATACATTTGTGTTGTTCATGTGTAGTGTTGTTACCAGGCCTGGTAGGTTTTATGAGGGGTGTGAACAACATCAATGTTGGCTGCTCACTGTGAAGGGCATGGACATATTTCATCATCTAATGAGACTGTGTTATCAGCAGCTTACAGAGTTTGAAAGGGGCCTCATTGTGGGTCCCCATTTGGCCAGCTGAGCAAATTGTGCAATATCCAGATATTTGTGGGGCATATGGATGTGACAGTGTCCTGGTATTGGACCACATGAGAATGTGACAGCAGGCATATGCATCATCAAGATTCTTGTTGACAATATCTGACAACACAAGAGATGATCACTGTAATATCCACCAAGCTCATCATAACCTCTTCACATTTGCACGTGCCATCCAGAAACAAGTAATTGACTCCCTGCAACATTGTGTCATCCCACACCATTGGTCATAGGCTAGCAGCAGCCAGAATAGGGAATTAACATCCCTGGCTGCACTTTGAGTGGTCTCATGACTGACAAGCATTGGAAGCATGGACTGCTGATGAATGGTGTCATTATGTTCAGTGTAGAATTGCAGTTCTGCACTACCCTGGATTTCCACCACTGACTTGTATGGAGGCAGCCTGGGAGACATCCTATTTGTCAACTGTTTTGGAGAGGCATAGGGCTGATACTCCTGGATTCACAGTGTGGGGAGCCAATCTGGTGTGAATTTAAGGTTGTGATTGGAAGTGATTGAGGGAACTCTCACGGCACAATGGCATGTTATGGACATCATATGTCCTCAAGTTTTTCCTCTCATGCCATTTTTTAACAGAACAATGCTTGTCCTCACATGGTATGTGTCTTTATTAACTGATTGCATGGTATTGAGGTACTACTATGGTCAGAAATATCCTCAGATCTGTTCCCAATAGAACATGCGTGGGGCCAGCTCAGACGTCAACTTTGTCCTGGTGCCAGTGTCTGGGAAATCAAGGACCAATTACAAAAGATGTAAACCAGTTTACTTTAGGGTAGTATACAACAGCTTTATGACACCTTTCCCAGCTGAACCAGCACATGCTTACAGGCCAGAGGGGCTGAAATGTTAAACTGGTAAATGGGCTCTTTGTAAATTTGACTAATTTTGTAATCATCAAAGTAAAGTGACTTGTCCTTTCCTGACATGAAATCCTGTGAACTGTGGATGCATGGCAACAGGCAGATTCCATATTCCTAGATTTCCATAAAACATTTGACACAGTGCTATACTGCCAACTGTTAACGGAGGCACAAGCATATGAGATAGGTACACGATATGTGAGTGGTTTGAAGGTTTCTTAAGTAACATAGCCCGGTAAATTGTCCTCACCAGTGAGTGTTCATCAGAGACAAGGGTATTATCATGAGTGTCCCGTAAATGATCTGGTGAACATGGTAAGTAGCAGTCTGTGGCTTTTTGCTGATAGTACTATGGTGTTTGGGCAGGTGTTGTTATGAGTGACTGTAGGATGATACAAGGTGACTTAGACAAAATTTATATTTAATTTTGTAGTTGGTGTGATGAATGGCAGCTAGCTTTAAATGTAGAAAAATGTAAGTTAATGCAGATGAGTAAAGACAACAAACCCATAACGTTTGGATACAATATTAGTAGTGTTCTGCTTGACACAGTCACCTCATTTAAATATCAGGGCATAACATTGCAAAGTAATATGAAATGGAATGAGCAGGCAAGGACTGTAGTAGGGAAGCTGAATGGTTGACTTGGGGTTATTGGGAGAATTTTACGGAAGTGCAGTTCATCTGTAGAGGAAACTGCATACAGGAAACTAGTGTGATTCATTGTTAAGTACTGTACAAGTGTTTGGGATCTGCACCATGTCAGATGAAAGAAAGACATTGAAGCAATTTAGAGGCAGGCTATTATATTTGTTACCAGTAGGTTCAAGCAACATGCAAGTAATGAGTGTTGAGGCTCACTTCTGAGCAATTCTATTGCTGCCAATGCACATTTTGTGTAAGGACCTAGAAGATAAGATTAGAGAGATTAGGGCACATACAGAGACATATTGTTAGTCATGTTTTGCTCACTCTATTTACAAGTGAAACAGAAAAGGAAATAGCTGGTAGTGGTACAGGGTACCCTCCATCATGCACCATACAGTGGCTTCAGGAGTATGTGTGTGGATGTAGATGTAGATCCTCTCAGCACATTAAGTTTTATTTTGTCTTCTCCTCCCCTTCTGAGTGCTTCAATTTTTTTTTTAGGCAGTCTATTTGATACCAAGGTATGTGTATATATTACTTCATATGGGTATACTGTGAGAAAAGTAGCTATTTTGGATTCTACTCTTCCACTTACACAGCTCAGTAACTGTTTTATGTAACTTTACACAGAACAATATTAGTTGTGTACCTAATGACAATGTCAAAACCTGTTTAATACAAACATCAGAGTTAAGTTGAATTTACAGCTTCAGTCCAAATTCTCTTATAAATTATAGGAGCGGTAGATAAGGTAAAATTTATAATTGCAAAGCAAGCAGACCATCTCAACGATTAAATGTTTAAGTGTTTGCTATGAAATGGCTGTAGTTATATAATTCTCCAGTTTTTTTGTGGGATCTTTTTCAGTGTAACTGTCATCAATAGCCATCATAATTCAGAAAAGTCCTCAGATGTCACAGACAGATTATTTATGCCAGTCAAGAACAAGGGTCTACCAAGCACTGATGCTTACAGGGCTCAATATTTAATGTTTTCCCACTCGGAATTTAATCTTATTCCTGTGTTTAATATCAGTTTCTCTGTGGAGAAGCCTTTGTGGAATCCAGACTGAGTTGTTAATAAAATTTTAAGAAATATGGTTCCACATTCCTTTGTAATAAGCTACCTTCTTAGAAATTTTAAGAACTTGGAAAGGCTGATGTCTGAGCTACAGTTTGAAGTAATATATTTTTACAGCTTTCACAAGCAGCTGCTATAACTGTGTACCTCAGTCATTCATGAAACATACCTTGATGCATCAGAGTATTGTAAAGGTGACTCGATGAGGCACAATCAAGTTAGGACAACATTTTAGTATTTCACTTGTTATACTGTTATAATTGGAAGATTTGCTGTTTTTCAGTGACCTTATGATTTTTGTTATCTTTTTAATGGCTTATTTTCAAAAAAGTGATGTCTGGAAGTGGAGTATTCTTTCTTTGTCTAGTACTTCTTCAGACTGTTTATGTTTTGGGTTTGGAATTTTTTGTGCTAATTGTTACAGTGAAGAAGTTTACGATACAGCTTGCATGGCACCTTTGAATCTTTATAATAAATGTGTGGCCCCTATTCAGTTCTATCTCATGTATCTTAAGTGAAAACAGAACTCAAAGTTTCTAGAAATGGATTAAAGGATGTTTGTTTTGTATGTCTGTTACCACACATACAAGCAAGTTTTCTTACAACATTCTCATGGTTGCATTACTTCACTGGTGAGTGGATGGCTAACTTTCATCACATGTCACTATATTCAATCAAGATTTTCATTATAATAACAAAATATTTTACCAATCAAATATCACCTTATACACACAATGTATTATTAAATTAATGTTGACTTTGTTACAGGTATTGTATTTGAATAATGCTTCTGACAGTGAGCTACATGTTCTCAACACTCCTGGTTGCACAGACAAGTGTCATTTGCAGCAATTTGTAGATCTGATGAAACCTGTTTTACCAGATGACTGGACAGTGGAATGTCAAAAGCTAGACAGCTAAATAACAGATTTTCAGCAAAGTGATTGTACACTTATATTAATAATAAAATATTTCATGCCATATATGTGATTACACTGCCTCATAAAATTGTACCATATTCAGTGTGTATCTGATAAATGTGAGATTGCATTTTCTCACTTTTTTTGTAGATAAATTTAAAATTGTTACATGTACATAATACATTTTTATTGAGAGAGAAGGAAATCTGGTCATCCTTATTTCATCGCAAAGCTATCAGAATTATAAACTTATTTTCACATAATATACTTTAAAAGTTAAATCATAAACTTACATACTAGTGACTCACCAATGTTATACTAAAAGTCCAGTTTCAGTGTACTGTGTTCATGTACAGTTTAACTATAATATATCATTTAATTTCATAAGCTACATGGAAACTGATCACTATTTGAAATAATGTAGGTTTACATATTTTATTTCCTTCTGCTGTATTCTTTGTCAAGTAACAACATTATCCTTCAATAATTCCTCTACTGAGTAATAGCACTTTTGGACTAGCATGCTGTACAATTTTCTCTTCAGAAAACTATTCTTGATCCTATTTTAAATTTTATCTTTTAATTTGTTACAAATCATCATTCCTATGTAGTGCAAAGTGTGGACGAAAACCTGAGGGTTGCAAACATGAACTTTTCTTAATTCCTTGAATTGTATGTATGCTGGAAACTATTTATTAAAAATGGACAAGATTTGATGTGTGCAATAATCCATGTATGTACGGGGGCAGAACACTTAATATATTCACATCCCTTTGTAGTGGTTGACAAGGCGTTCTTGGCCTTCCTTGTGCATGTTTCATATAATTTGTTTGTTTGGTGTTTTTTTTTTTTTTGCCAAGGTCAGTATTCTTTTCATGTTACCTGTGTTTCCCCAAAAGGCAATGCCATATTTTAGCATGGGTTCAAAGTAACTATGGCACACTATTTTTCTTGTGTACATGTTGTCGTGTTGGTTTCAACTGCCATAGCAAATGCCAGGCTGTTTAATTTATTTGCAAAGTGTGCAATATGTGATGACCATGACAGTTTTTCATCCATATGCATTTTCAAGAAATTGACACAGTCTGATTCTTTTAGTTCCTGAATTTTTTGTTTTATCTGAATATGATTTGCTTTTGATTGTATGGTTTTAAATTGCAATGGTTGAATTTTTTGAAATACTTAATTTTAATCCACTTCAGTGGAATTGGGTATTAAATTTTTCTAGGAAACCTGCAATATTTTTGGGAAGTTTGTTTGCATTACTATATTCAATCAGCATTGGGCATGTGCATTATTTTTGGGAAGTATGTCTGCATTGCTGTATTCAATCAGCACTGTTGCACCAACTGTAAATAATACTGAATGAGAAATTATGTTGAGTGGTGAGTCATTTACATAAAAAATGATGTTTGCTCTAATACCAAGCCTTGTGAAATTCCTTTTAAAATGGTTTTCCACTCTGATTCCATTTTCTGTTGAATGACAGCATATGAATGAAACCAATGTAAAATGCAGCCCTCAATGCCATATTTTTCCAATCTGTGTATAAGTAAATAGTGGTTTACACTGTGAAAGGTTTTTGATAAGTAAAAAACAAGTTATTGTAGTTTCCTGAGTTTTCTCTTTTTTGAAACCAAATTAATTTACTGAGATGACACAAATTTTTTAAATTAAATTTCTAACTTGTATTGCAGCAACCTTTTGAAATATTTTAGAAAATGCTGGAAGATGAGAGAAGGGATGGTAGTTTTCCATATCTTCTTTGGAGCCTTTTCTTGAATAATGGTTTGATATCAGCATATTGTTGTATCCATAGAAGATAGCCAAGTCTTAACATCAACACTGTTAATTTAATCATAGGTGAATAGCTGGGGAACTCTGTGTCATACAGTGGGTGCAGGCTTAATTAATACTGACAGTCTCATTTCAAATGAGGTGGAACAGTGCTAGCCCAGTCACCATCTCTGTGCTAACACTTGGCCTCTACATGTGTACATCTCCTTCAAGGCAACTATGGCAAGAGTTTGAAAATATATTCTGAATAAATTTAGAATTTGCAAACCATTTCCAGTTGAGGTTATTTCAAGTCACTTCTGTAACAAAGGAAAGAACATTATAGCCAGGTCAAGACGCCCTCTCACATAGGCCAACTGGATAATTCCCTTAATTCCCTTCTTTTGAACTGTGACACACACTCTATCAACACTCATGCTTGAGACATGACAGAAAGAAATAATTTTGGTGCCAGGTATGGGGCAAACAAAAGTCTTTCACAAAGTCATGTGGAAGGTAACCAACTTACTTGGATTGCTACAGCAACTATGGAAAATTGCAATAAGTTATGGCAGCTAGCAGCTTTTAGCCTAGTAGAAATTCTGCTCCATGACAGCAGAGTTCCATACGGAGTCCTAGCTGGTAGTGGGCTGTGGTAGCAGAGGCGGTGTCAAGGATGAGTGTGGGGCCAACATAGCCAAGCAGGTCAATGGCTGAGGCATCAGATTGTGGTTATAAGGACATGCCCAAGCAACTGAAGGTCCAAGAGCTCGGGACCAGGGGCCCAGTCGCAGCAGCAGCAGCAGTAGCAGCGGCAAGAGTGAGTGATGCCATTGACTCAGTGCAGTAAACTTGTCTCAAAGCACCACAATAAAATGGTACAAATCTGAAGTAACTTGTAATAGTCGTAACTATAATTATAAGTTACTAGCTGTAAGATGTTTAAAACAGCTCCACTTAGCAAAATAAGTTCAGTAGGAAATGGTAATGTATGTTCTTGAAGGAACATAGTGTGTTATAGCAAACTCTTCTGATGGTAACAGGAGAGACCTAAGGGAATTTATTGAATATATGTTTGAATTAGTGAACATGGAATTTTGGCTAAATCTGTTTGTGAGAGAATGGGATGTGGGAAGAAGTGAAGCACATTCTAAAAGAGAACTATGTGAGTAAGAGGACAATAGACTTTTATGCTTGCAGGATATTTCAGGCGAGACTAGGCTGTGGGGAACCAATCTTGTTGTGGGCAAATAACATTGATGAAATGCAGAGACACTTTTTGGCAGCTGTAAACAGGACTACAAATAGAGAGAACCATAAAGATGCCACAGAGTTTGTAGAATTTTTAGGAAGAGCATGTTTCATACAAGGGTTGACTAATGATAGAATTCAAATGACAATTAGAAATCACAGTGACAAAATTACGTTAGCCTAGCAGTGGAATTAGCACTGCAGGAAGAAAGTATACTGTTGTCAATGAGAGATAGAGGAATAAGTCCACAAACAAGTACTGAGCATACAAATGAACCAATATCATTACCTAATGAAAGTAAGGAATTGAAATGTTTTGTGTGTGGATTGAGAGGGCATACAGTAAGCAAATGTAGGAGAAAAAGGGTGGAAGGAAGGATATGGGCTATGACACCAAAAAATTCATAAAGTTTTGCTATGGTTGTGAAAAACCAGGTCATATAGGTGAGGAATGTGTGGTTTGGGCAAGAAGTGATGGAAATAGATCCAAACATGTTAAAAGAGAATTCTAGAGAGGTAAATGGATCACATTCACTGAGTGAATGGGGATGCTTGCAGTGTGATCTGCTGCGTAACTGTGGTGTACTGTGTATCAGAGAAAGAGATGTGACTTGTTGCAAATGTGAACAAACTGGGCACTGTGCTATAGATTGTCATAAAGGACTTTGGCATGTTGGCATGCATGGAGGAAGGGTAGACTGCCAGTGCATAGCAAGCCAAGGTAAAGTAAGAAGTTCAGGGAAACAAGAAAATGACAAAGCGGCACAGTCAGGCATTGTTGCATTAAGAAAGCCCATTGTGCAGATCATAGACTGTGCCACAAAAAGAAGTGCTAGTGTTATATTGTAAAAGTTAAGTAAGAAGTTAAAGCTGTTAGTAGACATGGGGGCACAGTTTAACTTGTTCAAGAGAAATAATACCCATGTAAATTGTGCAGTTATAATGGATGAAGCAGAAAGGATTCAGCTGAAGTGTATCACCAGTGAAGCAGTAAGTACATTAGATGTGGTGGAAATGCATCTGTGTTTGAAGGATACTGGACGAATAGGACACAAGTTTCATGTCTGTGGGTCAGGACTAGACATCCAATATGACAGGTTGACTGATAGAGATTTTCTAATACAGCAAAAGGTACAATTAGACTACGCAGGAAAAGTGTTAGGATTCCAAGGGCAAGACATGCTCTTAAAAGTGGTGGAGGAACTGAAAGGATATGAGTTTGAGATGAGTCAGGAGTCCAATGGGGAAGTTGGACCATGCGAGGAAAAGAGAATGTGGTTGAACATGGACGATAAAGTTCATAGTGAAAGGGAAGTAATTATCCTGATAAAAAAAATTGTACCTTAGGTATACATACTGGAGTCATTAGAGAGAGTGTGAAATGGCAGTTGCATAGTAAGTGCAATAAATTTGCCAGAGGCCAAAGAAAAATTCTAAAAATGTCAAGTTATCGATGGAAGAATTATTGTGATTAGTAAAGGTGCGTGAAATAAAAGGTAGTAAGGAAGCCATAGAAAAGACAGGAAACTGTGCAAGCACTTTGCAAAAACAATTGAGAGTGAATCTCTTAAATGCAGAAGAAAAGAATGCATTAGAAGCAGTCTGCAAAGAGTATGGAAATGTATTCCATCTACCAGGTGAGAAATTCTCATATACATCCACAGTCATGTGTAGAATACCAATAGCAACAGAACGTGAGGTTGGTGGTGAATACTAGACTATACAGAATGCCTGAAGAACAGGAAGAGGTCTCAAAAGAGCAGATAGACAGATGCTGAAAGATGAAACAATTGTCAAAAGTAAGAGTGTGTGGAATCCACCTTTATTGTTGGTTCTGACAACTATAGTGGGCTACATGTGCGTAGTAAGTGCACATGGTCACAATAGGTGATGCATTTCCACTACCAAATATCTCCAATATCTTGGAACACCTAAGGCAGGCAAAGTACTTTTTGATGCTTGTCCTTGCAAGTGAATACCATCAAATATTGGTGGATGAAAAGGACAGCGATAAGATGGCATTAAGCTCAAACCATCAACATTATGAGTATAACCAAATACCAGTAGGACTGAAAGGAGATCCATTTTGTTTTCAGTGACTGATGAACAAAGATTTGGCAGGTCTGCAAGGGATAACATGTTTTGTGTATCTAGATGATATAGTGTGGCAAAGAATAAATCTGCAGGAGCATAATGAGAAGCTCTGTTTAAATTTTGATAGGGTTCGAAAGCATAAATTAAAGCTGCAACTAGATAAGTGTGAGTTCTTAAGAAAAGATACGATTTTCTTGGGTCATTGTATTACAGAGAAGGGAATCGTACCAGACATGGTAAAGGTGGAAAAGGTGTAATTCTTTCCACAGCCGAGAACAATGAAAGAACTGTAGATCTAATTGGTTACTACTGATGGTTTATTGTGAAGCCACTTCATGAATTGCTAAAGAA
Source organism: Schistocerca serialis cubense (assembly GCF_023864345.2). Taxonomy (NCBI): domain Eukaryota; kingdom Metazoa; phylum Arthropoda; class Insecta; order Orthoptera; family Acrididae; genus Schistocerca; species Schistocerca serialis. The sequence goes on from NC_064640.1 coordinate 823,290,919, forward strand.
AGGAATAGAATATGAATGCTACAAAAAACAAAATGATACATTTGAGGAACTAAAGGAGAAGTTGGTTAATCCACTATTACATCAGTAGCCAAATTTTTGAAAGCCATTCATAGTGACAACAGAAGCAAGCAGTGCAGCTCTGGGAGCAATTACATCACAAGACAAGAAAGTTGGTGATGACTTGCCCATTTTATATGCACCTGGGTCATTAAACAAGGCAGAATTAAACTATAGTGCCAAAGAGGAAGAAGTATTGGCTACAGGATATACAGTGAAACAGTTGCGACAGTACATACATTGACAATGGTTTGCAGTGCCAACAGAACATAAGCCATTAATATGGATATTCAGTGGAAAGGATCCTAGTTTGAGGCTCCTGAATTGGAGACCTACGCTTGAAAAGTACAATTACAAGGTTATCTACAAGCCAGCTAGGATGAATATCAGTACAGATGCTCTTAGTAGAATACATCCCAGTGAGCTAATCCATACTGATAGGGATCAGATGGACAGAAAAGGAAGAGGTAGTCAGGTGACTGTGTGGCAGGCACAGGTAAATGCTGAATGTGTCAGCAGAAAATGCAGGGCAGAGGTTAAGGAAACTGAAATTAGTCTGGAAGAAAAGAAAAATATTCTAAATAAAATAAATGTAATCTATTAATAGGGCAATGGGCAGCTATAGAATGTTCAAGAGGATAAAGCAGTAGATACAACAGAAAGGATTGAAATGTGAGGCAGAAGAATATGTACAGAAATTTCCATCATGCCATAAAAAATAAATTTATGCAGGTGAAGACAAAAATTGCCACTGAAAGTAACAAGCATTGAGAAAAGTGTAATTGAAAAGTGTTCAGTGGACATAGTGGGCGCTTTAGAGGTATCAAGCACAGGTAAGAGATACATGATTACATTTCAAATAGTAGTAGTAATCACAGAAAGCACCAACACAGAACAATTTCCAATGGAGTTCAAAGTTTCAGAAATAGAGACATCTTCAGAACTGTACTATAATTATTTAGGAGAAGTACATCATGGAGAATTGTACATCATGCAGAATTGTAACATGTGTAAATTTTGATGGTATACATGAGCATTTTCAGAATGCTGAACAATGTGGCAAATTAACAGTACAGAGGTGTAGTAGCACTCTGAAGGAACTTCATGTAGGCTGAATAGGATGTTGCTTGCTAGGCAAATATGTGACATGTCATACAGAAAGAATAACAGAATTACAGAAGTTGGTGCATCAACTGAAACAGCATGAGACAATGAGAAGAAAGAAGAAGAATGGCCTGTTTAACTTCATTTGGAGCTAAGGATGATAGAACTTGGCACACTAGATGAAGCTGATGCTACATATTGCAAGGAGCACAGAAAAGAGGTGGAGAAAAATTCAAAAAGGCTTTTGAGATGATGTAAAACAAGTGGCAGTTGTAAGAGCCATATTATCAGGGGTAAACAGAATAGTAAGTGTGATAAAGGAAAACAAAAATGTTTAAAGTTTGGAATGAAAGATTTATCAAATTGTGTGTTACAGAGGCAGACATAGGATTTAAAAGAGTTTGAACATTTGTAACAATATGCAAATAAGTGCCACAATTGGTAGATGTATTTAGAGATAAAATCAGAATATGAACAAATGATAAGTGCTATAGTTAATGCATAGAATAGAATATTGCAGCCTCACATAATAATTGCTCCACAAATTGTGACGTTCCTCAGTTTAACAAAAGGCGAACTTAGACATGAAGTTCTCTGTTCCTCTAGTTGAATCATCAGATAACTCTTATTAAAGGTTATCAATGTAGATGCCTTTGTAGGGGAAAGCATGTTAGGATATATAAAAAAAGTTACTTTTAGTAGCTAATGACATATTTATGTTATATGGAATGTTTCCTTTACTATAAGCAATCACTCAGCCATAAGGGAAGTATGTTTTCATCCAACCAGAGGAGGAGATCTTACTTACCAATGATGCAAAGAGAGAGTATGCAAAACTATTGGATTCTAAAGAATTAAATAAGAACAGAATGCTTTGCAGACAAACATTTTCACTATTGTCAGCATTTGATCAGGAAGATGTGTGAAGCAAAGTTGCTTCAGACAGTAATTAATATGCCAAGTGAGTGTGTAAAGATGACTGTATCTTTAAATCAAAGTATTTGAACACATTTAAATAACAATAAGTGGTTATACATGGTTCCTAAGGGGGAATGGTCTGACAGTATTATGTGGGAAGCAAGCTCCAAAGGATGTAGTACTGGGAGGAGTTGGAAAAGTGCACTTCAACAGTCAATGTAAAGGGTATGGAACAAGAACATTCATACAAACAGACAAAATAATATGTACAAATAAAACCGAGAAGGGTTCAACATGACAAATAGAGTTAAAAATCGATGGTTGTATAGTAAATAAGGAGAATACACACATTCCATTGCTAACTTAAAAGTTACCATTAGATGATGTAGTCACACAATTAGATGATATGAAAGTTGTCAGAAAGAGTTTAAATGATGCAGAAAGAATGGTCACTAAACAGCAGGAAAAGATGAGGCAATTCAGGTGTCTAACACACTATTCCATCACTATATATGTGAGTATAACACTGATTATAATAGTTATGATGATCTATTTTTGTAGATAATGTACATGTTGTATGGAATGCTTTAGAACTGTATGGAAACACTTTAATGACAATGATTGTTGTGGATGAATATGTGTACCAACTATCATTGTAAATCAGGGCCCAGAAAACATTCTAGTGCAAAGATCTTGTAACAGTAGTACTGAGGAAATAGTGATCTATGAAAGGAATCCAAAAGAGCAAGACTGCTCCACATCTTTTAGAAACAGACAAAGAGAAACTTTTATGGTGTAACAAAATGTAATTATCTCATGTCAGAAAAATATTATAATTGTATCAAAATGAAATATAAAATTGACTCAAAAGAAAATGTAACCCTATGGAAAGAAATATGACAAAAATGGTTATAAATGTCTAAGAAAACTGGATTTTAATTTGACACAACTCTACTTTTGCATCTATGTAGATACTCTGCAAGCTACCATACAGTGCATGATGTAGAGTACCCTGTACCATTACTAGTCATTTGATCTCCTCTTCCACTTGCAAGTAGAAAGGGGCATAAACAATTGTCTGTACGCCTCCATATGACCCCTAACTTCAACTATTTTATCATCATAGTCCTTATGCGCAATATATGTTGGTGGCAGTAGGATCATTCATCAGTCAGCTTCAAACGCTGGTTCTCGAAATTTTCCCAGTAGTTTTCCTCGAAAAGAACATTGCCTACGCTCCAGGGATTCCCATTTGAGTTCCTGAAGCACTTTGATAACACTTACATGTTGTCTGAAACTATCAATAACAAATCTGGTAGCCTGCTTCTGAATTGCTTCAATGTCCTCATTCAATCTGACTTGGTACAGATCCCAAACACTCAAGCACTATTCAAGAATAGGTCACACCAATGTCCTATAAGCTGTCTCCTTTACCAATGAACCACACTTTCCTAAAATTCTCCCAATAAACTGAAGCAGACCATTCGCCTTTACTACCACAACCCTCACATGCTCATTCCATATCATACCACTTTGCAACGTTAAGCCCAGATATTGAAACGGCTTGACTGTGTCAAGCAGGGCACTTAATAATACTGTATCGGAACATTACAGGTTTGTTTTTCCTACTCACCCACATTAAGTTACATTTTTCCCACATTCAGAGCTAGCTCCCATTCATCACACCAACTAGAAATTTTGTCCATATCATCTTGTATCTTCCTACAATCACTCAACTTTGACACTTTACCATACACGGTAGTGTCATTAGCAAACAAATGCAGATTGCTGCCCATGCGGTCTGCCAAATCATTTATGTATATAGAGAACAACAGCAGTCCTATCACACTACCCTGGGGCACTCCTGATGATACCCTTGTTTCTGGTGAACACTCACCATTGAGGACAGCATTCTGGGTTCTATTAGTTAAGAAGTCTTCAAGCCACTCACATATCTGTGAACTTATTCCATATGCTTGTACCTTCATTAACAGCCTGCAATGGAGCACCATGTCAAATGCTTTCAAGAAATCTAGAAATATGGAATCTGCCTGTTGTCTTTCATCCATAGTTCACAGTATATCAGGTGAGAAAAGGGTAAGCTCAGTTTTGCATGAGTGATGCTTTCTGAAACCATGCTGATTTGTGGACATATGCTTGTCAGTCTCAAGAAAATTTATTACATTCAAACTGAGAATATGATCAAGAATTCTGCAGAAAACTGAAGTTAGGGATATTGGTCTGTAATTTTGTGGATCCATTCTCTTATCTTTCTTATATACAGGCATCACCTGTACTTTTTTCCAGTCCGTTGGGGCTTTGTGCTGGGAAGAGATTCATGATAAATACAAGCTCGCTAAGGAGCCAATGCCACAGAGTACTCTGTAGAACTAAATTGGGATTCCACCCAGACCTGGTGACTTATTTCCTTTCAAATCTTTCAGTTGTTTCTCTATTCTAGATGTGCTTATTAATATGTCATCCATACAAGAGTCTGTCCAATGGTCAAATGACGGTATGTTTGTATGATTCTCTTGCATGAACAATTTCTCAAACGTGAAATTTAAAAATTCAGCTTTTGATTTGCTGTCTTCAACTGCCACACCACACTGGTCAACAATGGACTGAATAGGAGCCTTAGACCCACTTAGCAGTTTCACATAGGACCAGAATTTTCCTGGGTCCTCTGCCAGATCTTTCGCTGAGATATGACATTAGTAGTTGTATGCTTCACAGACAGATCTTTTCACAGATGCACGAATCTCTATTAACCATTGCTTTGTCATCATTTGTGCCTTCTCTTTTGAACTGAGAGTGCAACAACTTCTGTCTCCTCGGAATTTTGCTATTAATCCATGGTGGTTCTTTTCCATCCTTTATCCACTTGGATGGGGGGGGGGGGCGGGCTAGACAAAGGTAGTTGCAGTAGTATCAGTGCAGTTAATGAACTCATAGGCAACTAGCTGGAGAAATGTGTGTGTTGTATATTGGGTGTAGGCTCAGTTAATACAGTCTGTGTCATTTTAAAGTAAGATAGAATGGTGCTAGCCAGTCACCATCTCTGTACTAACACTTGATCTCTTCATGGGTACTTCTTCAAGGCAAGTAGGAACTGTTTTGGAATAAATTTAAAAGTTTCAAACCACTTCTAGCTGGGGTTATTTCGAGTTACTTCCCAATACTTACATTTTGTAATAAGGGATTTAACATTACAGCCAGGTCAAGACTCCCTCTCACATAGGCCAACTGGCTAATTCACTTCTCACAAACAGTGCCACCCAATCTTTGGCAATACTCATACTCAGAACATGACAATATTTCAATTTATCTGGAAAGTATAGCCCTTTCAAATGATCGATCTATAATCATGAATGGGCCAGCTATTATACTGAAAGCTGTCCGCCCCGGTAGCTGAGTGGTCAGCGTGACAGACTGTCAATCCTAAGGGCCCGGGTTCGATTCCCGGCTGGGTCGGAAATTTTCTCCGCTCAGGGACTGGGTGTTGTGTTGTCCTAATCATCATCATTTCATCCCCATCGACGCGCAGGTCGCCGAAGTGGCGTCAAATCGAAAGACCTGCACCAGGCGAACGGTCTACCCGACAGGAGGCCCTAGCCACACGACATTTCCATTTATACTGAAAGCTGCTTTAAGAAACTTTGGAGAGGAGGGGTTTATGCCTCCCCATCCTACAGAATTTTTAGTTTTTTAAGTGTAGTACTGTTTTTCCCACCTTTTTGTAAGTCACTGCATCAAATTTACAAATCATACAGTCACATTATGATACAAAGAAATACATATTTATTTTTTAGGTAATGTTCTACATCGACGTCATATTGTGCTCCATTTTTAAAGAAATCATTGAACTGTTCTGGTATTTAAGTAGGATTTACAATGAAAGTGGTTTATATTTTAATTTTTGAAATTTCTTGATTGTTGGATTTAATTCCAAGTTCTGATTTAACAACTGCCCAATTGCCTTTGATTGGTTTCTTTGCTTCTGAATGAATTATATTGTTGGTCATTTCTTTTCCTCCCTTTAAAAGCTCCTTAGATATCTTGTTTATAATTTTTAACATTAATTATAAACTCTGGATTTGTTTTGTACTGGTATAACAGTTCTGCATGTAATTTTCTTTTCTTTTTGCCATTAGATCTTTTTATGCCAACAATAGTCTAGTTCAATTTATTAGTTGTCTTTCTCTGGCAGACTACTGGTGAAAATGTTTGTCTGAAGATCAGCAGAAAACTCTCCTGATGTTTTCACAAGATTATTATTCATTTTGCACTTGCACTGAGCCTTGTTTAATCTACAATAGAAAAAATATGTTTTCCTCACTGACTTCTCTTTTGGTAGAGATTTTCCCAGCACTTTTTACATTTACTTTTTGGCAATTCAATCAATTAAGCATAGAGATGGGAAATTCCTGGGTTGAAACAGAACTTATGAGTAGAGTCATACGCATATTTTCTTAAAACATGGTCTGTATGTTTCTGACCTTCAGTTTGCCCTAGTAAAATTAGGGAAATTTAGACTTAAACCAGATTCTTAAATTAGATCAGTAAACTATGTATTAATGCTTGATTCACGTGCTGTCTGTATGTTGAAATCAGCAGTACTCAGTATATATTTCTATCCTTCTTTTTTCTTAAAATTCTCAAAAGGACTTTACAATTTTGCTGAAAATAATTATTTCAGCAGCTAGACTCCTGTTTATGAAATAATTGAATAACAATTGGCCTAATTCTACATAGCAGCTTTCAAATATAAATTCTCCATTTGAGGCCTAAAAATCATGTCCCTTTTATATTGCAACACATTTTCAATAAGTTTACAGGAGCCTCCAAGACATCAGATGCTTCTAAAAAAGCTACTAACAACTTTGAAAGTTTCCAGTTTATTTAGAACAGCGATAGACTTTTATAATCCAGTGTTAATTCAAGCAAATTCCTTTGATATTTCTGAGTTCTGACTAGATAATTTCAAGCTTATCAACTGTTAGAGTTTTATTGTGTTTACCAATGTCGTTCAGACCATTAATGTTTTGCTGTATTGAGAAGGTACTTTTATCTTTATTGATAATGTTAAAAAGCAAACAATTCTCATGGTTATCTTGTGTCCCATCTTGATCTTCAAGTACAGCATGCCAGTGAGACATTCTCTCAACTTGATACACATCTGACACACTGTATTTACTGGGAACTCATTAAATACTTTTATGCAAATGTTCATCACGGTTTTATGAATATATGTTTTCATTAATTTTTATCATTAGTGTTACAGGACAAATATGTTTCTGTTCCTTGTGGTGGACCTTACCACTGGTCTCATTTTACCTAATGACTTTTCAGTGCTTCTCCATTCTCCTTTTCTGCTTGACCACCTCATGGCAGTGGTTGCTTTGTCACTTCACGTCACCTCTGAATAATCCCATCTTCCCAAACTTTTCTTTTCTTTTGGGTGTAAAAACTGCCATTGCATTCTCCTTTGTCAGTCTCAGCTGATACCTGATAAGCAGCTATTTTTCCAAATTTATTTGACAAAAGTATATACGATGATTTAAATGTTTCTTCACTTACTTACTATCACCTCTGTGCTGTGACATTTCCGTGAGCAATTGTGGACTCAGACCACAATTTATTTGGTATGAACTGTAGATTAAAACTGTAGAAATTGCAAAAAGGTAGGAAACTGAGGAGATGGGACCTGGATAAATTGAAAGGACTAAAGGATGTTGAAAGTTTCAGAGGGAGCATCAGGTAACAAGGGACTAGAATAGGGGAGAGGAATACAGTTGAAGACAAATGGGTTGTTCTGAGAGATGAAACAGTGAAGGCAGCAGAGGATCAAATAGGCAAAAAAAAAAAAAAAAAAAAAAAAAAAAAAAAAACAAGGCCTGGTAGAAATCCATTGAGAACTCGAGCTGTTGAATTTAACTGATGAAAGGAGAAAATATAAAAATACAGGAAATGAAGCAGGCGAAAGTGAATACAAATGTCTAAAAAATGAGATTGATGACAATTGCAAAATGACTAAGCAGGAATGGCTAGAGGATAAACATAAGGAAGTAGAAGAATATATCATTAGGGGAAGGATAGATACCACCTACAGGAAAATTAAATAGGTCTTTGGAGAAAAGAGAAACAACTGTATGAGTAGCAAGAGCTCAGATGTTAATCTGTTCCTAAGCAAACAAGGGAAAATTGAAAGGTGGAAGGAGTACACAGAGGCTCTATGCAACTTGAAGGGAACATTTATAGAACAGGAAGAGGGTGTAGGTGAAGATAGAGTAGGATATGTTACTGCAAGAAAACTTTGATAGAGTATTGAAAGACCTAAGTCAAAACAAGGCTCCAGGAGTAGATGACATTCCATCAGAACATGAATTCTTTACAGAAGAATGGAAAAACTGGCAGAAGCCAACCTCAAGGAAGATGAATTTGGATTCAGGAGAAATGCAGGAACATGCGAGGCAATACTGACCCTATGACTTACCTTAGAAGATAGGTTAAGGTAAGGTATACCTACATTTATAGCATTTGCAGACTTGGAGTAAGCTTTTGGAGTGTTGACTGGAGCCCACTATTTAAATTTCTGATGGTAGCAAAAGTGAAATGCAGGGAGCGTAAGGCTATTTACAACTTGTACAGAAATCAAATGGCAGTTATAAGAGTTAATGGGCATGAAAGGAGAACAGTGACTGAGAAGGGAGTGAGAAATTGATGTAGCCTATCTTCGACATTATTCAATCTTTACATTGAGAAAATGGTGAAGGAAATTAAAGAAAAATGTGGAGTAGGAATTAAAGTTCAGGGAGGAGTAATAAAAACGTTGAGGTTTGCTGATGACATTGTAATTCTGTTATGAACTGAGACACTTAAAGTACTAAATGACTTTTGCTGTTTGGGCACCAAAATAAATGATGATGGCCAAAGTAGAGAGGATATAAAATGTAGATTGGCAGTGGCAAGAAAAGTGTTTCTGAAGATGAGAATTTTGTCAACATCAAATACAGATATAAGTACCTGGAAGTCTCTTCTGAAAGTATTTGTGTGCAGTGTAGCCATGTATGGAAGAGAAAAATGGACAATAAAGAGCTTAGATAAGAAGAGGATAGAAGCTTTTGATATATGGTGCTACAGAAGAATGCTGAAGATTAGGTGGATAGATCACATAACTAATGAGTATATACAGAATAGAATTGGGGAGAAAATGGTTCAAATGGCTCTGAGCACTATGGGACTTAACTTCTATGGTCATCAGTCCCCTAGAACTTAGAACTACTTAAACCTAACTAACCTAAGGACATCACACAACACCCAGCCATCACGAGGCAGAGAAAATCCCTGACCCCGCTGGGAATCGAACCCGGGAACCCGGGCGTGGGAAGCGAGAACGCTACCGCACGACCACGAGATGCGGGCAAGAATTGGGGAGAAAAATTTGTGGCACAACCTGACTAGAAGAAGGGACAGGTTGGAAGGACACAATCTGAGACGTCAAGGGATCACCAGTTTAGGAACTGAGGAAAGTATGTGTGTGAGGTGGGAGAAGGGGGGGGGGGGGGGGTAAAAATTGTACAGAGAGATCAAGAGATAAATATAGTAAGTAGTTTCAGAAGGATGTAGGTAGCAGTAGTTATTCAGAGATGGAGATACATGCAGTCTTTGTACTGAAGACCACCACAACAATAACAATTCTATCTTTTACAGCACAAGAAGAGGCACTGGAATTAATCATGGTAGAGACTGACTTTCATTTTTGGAAACATTCTGCCCCTATGGAAGATACTCTAATGTCAATAGATAATGAACTATTGATGTGATAAAAGCAGGGTATTTGAAAGATGTTTCAGCAGTTGGAAACTGGCAGTTTTAGTAAATTTATAAATAGTCATTCAGCAGCTTTGTCCCAAAATATTGGCAAGGAAGGTAGTAAATATGATTTGTTCCCAGATAAAAATGAGAACTTACACATCTTCTGCTGCAAAAAAATTAAAAGCTATTATAAATGACTATTCTTCACAAAGAAAGGGACAAAATGGTAGTATTAGCTTCAAGTCTGTTTGCAGTGCATAAATGTAATCACAGTAAATTGAAGTCATTTAAGAACTTAAAAATAGCCTTTATGGATTGTAGTATGCACTCCTTGGAATGACAATGCCAAATAAAATAACTAATGATGTTAAACTTAAGTATGGTGTGCCTCTAGGTTCTGTTTTGGGCCCAGTGTTGGTCTTGATATTTACCAGTGATCTAGAGCCATCCAGCAACTCCCAAAAATATATAAAATTTGAGAAAGAAACAAATACATTTATAGAAGGCAAACTGCTGCAGAACAAAAATATGAAGTACGAAATTGCACCACACGCATTGCAGAGTGGTTCACTAATAACAATCTTTTTGTTAACACAGAGGAAACTGTTGCAATGCACCTTCATACCACACAAAACAAGTATCTATTAACCTTCACCATGAATTTATTTAATAAGCAATTAGGAACTGTAAAGTCAACAAAATTTCTAGAAATACAGATTCAGGATGACATGATGTGGAATGCACACATTGGTTACACAAGCAAGAAGCTCAGGATATTATACTCTGGCTTAAAATATTGCTAGACGTGAAATGAAAGAAATATTGAAAAAATTGTATTATGCCCAAGCACAATCACTGCTATGATATGGGATGACCTTTTGGGGCAACTCACCATTCAGCAAATGCTGTTCATAACACTGAAGAGGAATATTAGGCTAATTGAAAATACTATGTCCAGAAATTCTGCAAACTCCTTTTTAAAGTACTCCAGGTACTACCACTGCCATGCCTGTACATTCTTGAGAGTTACTTATATATAGAGAATCTCAGAGGCTAAATACAACTAACTTTGCACAAATCAAGCAGTTCATGCATATGATGCCAGAAAAAATTTGGACTTTGACAGTGAGTATGTAAGCACAACTCTCAGACAATATGGACCACTGCAAATTGCAAAAGATTTTACAATAAAATTCCTGTCCACATCAAGACAATAAAAGAAATACAAAAGTTCAAAGTGGGAACACAGGTGCTATTGCACTGTAAACAAATCTGTTGACACAAATTTAAATTATTTGTTTTTTTTTGTATTATGTATCTCAAATTGCTTTTGCTACCTATTGTACTATATATTATCTTGTGCTATTATTCTAATGTATTATATTCCAGTGATATACTGTACCGTATTGTGTGCTAAAAATTATTTACGTTATTCAATCAATTTACGATGTATTTAATAAACTACTTATTGCAGCAAAATAGCCATTATGGTTATATATTAGTTTACAATCATTTGAGAGTGAATTACAAGGATGTATTGAGTGTCTGCATGATTCTTAGTAGTAGATTACATTCAGTGCAGGTATTATAACAGATTATCATTTGAACCATTTATTGCATAGTCTCTAATTGATCTGGTCCTCTTGTTGCATATTTCTATATGGTATCTCTCACAAGACTGTCCACATAGTGTACACTTGCAAAGGTTTGATGGTTCGTGGTATATTGTATTTGCACAAATTTCATGGTGGAATACGTGTACTGTGAGTCGTGTAAGTACGTGTCTCACCTCAAAATATGCTGCTGTCCAAGTGCGGTCGATCACGGCCCCGGATCCATAGAATTCCGTTGGTACTTCCTCTCTTTTCTTGAGTAGTGATCTTAGTAGGTTCTCCAATGCTGATGTGTTGGGCAGTAAGAACCTTGTCCTTAGATCCTCTATGAGGAAAGATTCTTGGGCGAGAAGGTAGACTAATCTTGATCTTGTGGTTTTTGCTACCCCAAATGCTCTTTTGATATAGGTTGCTTTTAATCTTTCCAATGTTTCTAAGTTCTTTTGATTTAGGTGTATCCATATGATTTCTATCCCATAAACCAATATCGGTATTATTTTTGATTTGAAGAGTGCCATAGCTGTGTCTAGATTTAGTGTTCTGATGGAACTTACTTCGTTTATCGCTCTGATGGCCTGTGTCGCTTTCTCTGTTGTGTGTTTAGCGAAGCACTTTGCAGACGGCTGGCGTGTTATCGCTACATATTTGCTATCTTTTGTGATAGATATTTGCTTTCCTTGTAGTGCAGTTCTTGTTGTTTTTGGGATTTGCCCACCTGGTCTGAATACCATCATTTCCGTCTTGTTGGTGTTGATTACGAACTTGTGTTTTGTGCATCATTTTTCCACATCTTCTATAGTCTCCTGTAGTTTCTTTAAGTTTTTTGAGCGTATCACAATGTCGTCCGTGTAGGCATATGCTTCAACATCTTCGTCTTGAGTGATTTCCATAATGTCCTTTGCTGCCAGAATGAACAGGAGTAGGCTTAGTGGGTCTCTTTGGAGTACTCCATTTGTTTGCCTTATTGGTTCAGACAGGTCGAGATTGTCAGAGGTCCTTATCTCGTTCCATTCATTTATGGAGTTTATGATCCTCAATGTATTTAAAACTGTATACTAATGTACAAAGTAAGCTATATCCTATGACAAAACTTTGATGAATGGATACTTAATAAATATACTCTTTTATAGTTGAAAATGCTCACTGAAGTTTTCCACCAATTATACAACAGCTTATGTAAATTGCATTATCATAAAGGTGTTATGGAAACGTGAAACTTACAGACAGGAATGGGAAGTGAGAGCACATGTTTGATGGAACATTTTTATGCTTTTCTTGTAGGCCAGGTCCTTTGAAAATGTGAAGAAGATAAGCAACACGTCTTACATCACAGCTACACTGTACATGTAGAAAACAAAAGGTTTTGAAAGTTTTGACATCTTTCCCAGTGGGTTAATGGCATATGTCACAAACAAAAGTCTGGTCATTTATTCATAATGATTAGCATATGAGCAAGCTGATAGAATGTCTAAAACACCATTCAGTTTACAAGCAATAATCTGTCACTTGTTTTAAGCCAGCTCACTTGACTAATACCAAACAAATGATCTTTACAGAGTCCTAAGAGTGCCTCCATTGGCTAGTGGTTAGTGCCACTGTAGAGTGACATACAAGTCAAGGATTCAGTTCTTGCTAGCCCCAGATTTTTATGCCATATGTTTTTCTGGAACTGAGTCTACCTGGTATAATACCCAGTAAAACTGATACTTAAACTGTCCAGATAGCATCAAATAGAAAGAATTTGATGAAGTTCAGATCCATATGATAATTATTTATCTTTGTTGTATTAGATACCTCTAATGAATATTGATGACTAACAAGAGGAACACAGAGATTTGGAAAAGTTCACGAGTTTCCCAGCAATGTTGCAATGAACCCAATACTCATTCTTCACAGTACAGAAAATAACAAGTACTAATGTGGACTTATGCTAGGGTGCAAAACTTAAGGACAACAGTAGCTTTTGCATGATGTGTCACAGCCAAGTTACATAGCTCACTGAAAGTTTGATCTTACATAGAAAGAACTGCTGTGATATAATGCAGAAGGTAACTAAAAGAAATTAGGAATGAGATGAACAGAAATGACACCTGTATTCAAAGACAGTAATTACATTGAAGTGACTGTGATTTATGATGGTCCCATAGACATTACAACAAAATGGTTCAAATGGCTCTGCGCACTATGGGACTTAACTTCTGAGGTCATCAGTCCCCTAGAACTACTTAAACCTAACTAACCTAAGGACATCACACACATCCATGCCCGAGGCAGGATTAGAACCTGCGACCATAGCCATCGCGCAGTTCCAGACTGTAGCATCTAGAACCGCTCGGCCACCCCGGCCAGAGAGACATTACGACAGGTGGGATATTTTTTATAATAGAGTGCATGATCACCATGGGTGGCAATGCATAGCTCTGCAATGTGCTCCCATCCTGGCCACATTCCATCCTCCAACAGCGTGGCTGACAGCTCTTGGTTGGTCATTCATGGATTCTCTTGTTCCAAGAGGCACTCCACCAGTGCAGAGTGATGCAGTTGTGCATTGGCATCCATAAAAATGAATTCAGCGGTAAGTACATACCTGAAAAGGGGCACATGGGGAGGTAGTACTGTGCCACAATAATACTGACCAGTGAGTGTACTGTGTTCAGAGGTTTGGAAGTCAGTACACCCATGCAACATTATGCCCTCCCACACTATAACACCTGGACCATCAAGACAATTACTTTTGACAATGCTTCCAGTGCGTTACATACCCTCATATGTCAAGAGGTGAGACCGACCTGTGAGACATTACCCAGAATATGGCGACCTATTTTGTCACGGGTACAGCCACCGCCAGTAACGATTCACTACATAGCTACAGGGTGGCTGCTGAGAGGAGCAGTTTGGACTTCAATTCCAGCACTTGTGAAGGATACAACTGTCCCCTTCTCCATGTGGGAGCTGGCTTCTGTGTTATCTGCAGCTCATGTCAAGTCACCTGGTTATGACAGTGTCCATTGTAGCATGGTATATGATGACATCTCACAGGGCAGAATAAAGAAATCCTCCTCCCCCTTTTAATCTCATTTGGGTGTCTGGAAACTTTCCCAACTCATGACGAGAGGCAATTCGAATTCCACTTTTAAAAAACCTAGGAAGGATCACACATACCCGAGTAGTTACCGTATGGTGTAGTGTTTCCCTTACTTGCTGTCTTGGGGAGAATGGTCAACCACCGCCTCGTCTGGTTGCTAGATCCAGACTGCTCCTTGTAATCCAGTCAACTGGTTAGAACTGCCGTTTTCGGACTAAAATTGCGGAAGTTTCTTCCTCGGCTGTTGTATATATTTCTGGGGCTGTCGAATCCGAATCTCAAGTTGTTGGCTTCACGAAAAAAAAAAAAAAACCTAAAAAATTTCGCAGTTTTGTTAGTTTTTCACTTACCTCTCTAAAACTGTGCGTTTTTCAAAGATGACCGTACTATACAAAATTGGTCAAATTCCTACTAAATGCACCAGTCAGCTTCGATTTTGTGACGAGCGGTATCGATGTTAGATCGTGCTAATAAAATAGCGATTCTTTGATCCTTCTGCGAAAACGTCAAAAACGGCCACTACCCCGTTCCTCCCCCCCCCCCCCCCCTCCTACAACTCGAAAATTATTATAAATGTTAACAACAAAAACCCCTGTGCCACGTGAAAGTACATTAATTTCGCGCTCCTAAAACGTGACTGCACTTTTTTATCTTATATCCGTGAGCTGAATCGAACTGCATTTGCCTGCCATCTGTTTCTTCCGCGCTGCGTGTCACAATTGTTTGTATAGAAAGTTTGAGGACAGCCTCGTCAGACACCTGCGACCTGTCGTCAGAGGCCCATCTGGCGTGGCACGCCTGGTCTGTACACCCCATAGCTTTATGGAATCTTGCACTGAATGACTGAAGTCTGAATTATATAAATAAAAGATGAAAATCCCTGGGTAACAATGAAAAGAGCGAAAAGTTTCACTAGAAATTAATTTCAAGTTGGCTGCGTTTTAATTCCATTTTTATTTTGTGGAGATGAATATTTTTGTGAGCCTCCTTGACGACGACCAAACACACTCCCTTCCCCCTAACGGGATGCTCCTACGATTCATTTGTTGCTCACATTCCCTTCCAGGCCCATTCCAGCATCTCGCAGCCCATCTACTCTTACCTTGTGGTGGGTCAGTCAGCTTGGAATGACCAACACATCATCGTTGGATCTTAAAGGCTTTTGTCGTTATGTGCATGCATGTCTCGTCCCGACTGTGTAATTTGTGACAGACTGTTAAAAGATGGGACACAGACGAGTGCTGTGAGAGGGAAAGGATTGATATCTGCGATTGCAGTCTTTCTCGGCGTCGTTTTGTCGCAACGCGAAAGAACTTGCCCCCCCCCCCCCCCTTCTAACAGCCGTGTACCGCAAGTCTCTAGAGGAACGGAGGGATCCAAATGATTGGAAAAGAGCACAGGTAGTCCAAGTATTCAAGAAGGGTCGTCGAGCAGATGCGCAAAACTATAGCCCTATATCTCTGACGTCGATCTGTTGTAGAATTTTAGAACATGTTTTTTGCTCGAGTATCATGTCGTTTTTGGAAACCCAGAATCTACTATGTAGGAATCAACATGGATTCCGGAAAGAGCGATCGTGTGAGACCCAACTCGCTTTATTTGTTCATGAGACCCAGAAAATATTAGATACAGGCTCCCAGGTAGATGCTATTTTTCTTGACTTCCGGAAGGCGTTCGATACAGTTCCGCACTGTCGCCTGATAAACAAAGTAAGAGCCTACGGAATATCAGACCAGCTGTGTGGCTGGATTGAAGAGTTTTTAGCAAACAGAACACAGCATGTTGTTATCAATGGAGAGACGTCTACAGACGTTACAGTAACCTCTGGCGTGCCACAGGGGAGTGTTATGGGACCATTGCTTTTCACAATATATATAAATGACCTAGTAGATAGTGTCGGAAGTTCCATGCGGCTTTTCGCGGATGATGGTGTAGTATACAGAGAAGTTGCAGCATTAGAAAATTGTAGCGAAATGCAGGAAGATCTGCAGCGGATAGGCACTTGGTGCAGGGAGTGGCAACTGTCCCTTAACATAGACAAATGTAATGTATTGCGAATACATAGAAAGAAGGATCCTTTATTGTATGATTATATGATAGCGGAACAAACACTGGTAGCAGTTACTTCTGTAAAATATCTGGGAGTAGGCGTGCGGAACGATTTGAAGTGGAATGATCATATAAAATTAATTGTTGGTAAGGCGGGCACCAGGTTGAGATTCATTGGGAGAGTGCTTAGAAAATGTAGTCCATCAACAAAGGAGGTGGCTTACAAAACACTCGTTTGACCTATACTTGAGTATTGCTCATCAGTGTGGGATCCGTACCAGATCGGTTTGACGGAGGAGATAGACAAGATCCAAAGAAGAGCGGCGCATTTCGTCACAGGGTTATTTGGTAAGTGTGATAGCATTACGGAGATGCTTAGCAAACTCAAGTGGCAGACTCTGCAAGAGAGGCGCTCTGCATCGCGGTGTAGATTGCTCGCCAGGTTTCGAGAGGGTGCGTTTCTGGATGAGGTATCGAATATATTGCTTCCCCCTACTTATACCTCCCGAGGAGATCACGAATGTAAAATTAGAGAGATTAGAGCGGAGGCTTTCAGACAGTCGTTCTTCCCGCGAACCATACGCGACTGGAACAGGAAAGGGAGGTAATGACAGTGGCACGTAAAGTGCCCTCCGCCACACACCGTTGGGTGGCTTGCGGAGTATAAATGGAGATGTAGAACGTTTCAATGAGTTTCGTACCCATCATCAAACTCATTGAAACGTTGCCACAAGACGACGCCACCACTCGGCTGATAACCCGAGAAGAATTCATAAGGATTGACATCTTTTATCCAAGACAGTACGAAGAGACGGTGTAGTAAGACTAATATTTAAGAGGTATTCATGACAAATGCAGGAAGAATTACGTGACAAAAATCAATTGCTACTTATTTGAAGAGGCCCCAATAAAACCCTGAATAAAAACTGCTGCTCTCAGTTGTACCTGACTTTGCCTTTAAAACTCATTGCTTTTCATCTGGAGAGGAGGTGCCTCCGCATTATGTCAAGAAACAAACCAAAAGGCTCACTCAAAACATCGTTTGGCGCACCCTGCAAGGAAATTAACGTTTCAGAAAATGCGATCACATTCACGAGAAGGATAAACTAAGGTGCCAAAAGTCATGAGACAGTGGTATGCACATATGCAGATGGTAAACACAAGGTATAAAAGGGCAGAAGGGCAATGCATTGGCAGAGCTTTATTTGTACTCAGGTGATTCATGTGAAAAGGTTTCCGATGTGATTATTTTTGCATGACGGGAATTAAGAGACTTTGAATACAGAATAGTAGTAGGAGCTGGATGCATGAGACATTCCACTTAGGAAATCGTTAGGCAATGTAATATTCCGAGATCCAAAATGTCAAGAGTGTGCTGAGAACACGAAATTTCAGGCATTAACCTCTCACCACAGACAACGCAGTGGCTGACCGTGGCCTAGTCGGATGAGTCGAAGTTTCAGCAAGTAAGAGCTGATGGTAGGGTTCGAGTGTGGTGAGGAACCCCACAAAGTCATGGACCCAAGTTGTCAACAAGGTACTATGCAATCTGGTGGTGGCTCCACAATGGTGTGGTCTGTGTTTAAATGGAATGGACTGGGTCCTCTGCTCCACGTGAACCGAACATTGACTGAAAATGTTTATGTTTGGCTACCTGGAGACCATTTGCAGCCATTCACGGTCTTCGTGTTCCCAAAAAATGATGGAATTTTTGTGGATGACATTGCCCCATGGCGCTGGGCCACAATTGTTTGCGACTGATTTGAAGAGCATTCTGGACAATCCGAGCAAATGATTTGGCCACCCAGATCGCCTGACATGGATCTCATCAAACGTTTATACTTCATAATCGATAGGTCAGTTTGTGCACAAAATCATGGGCCAGCAGCACTTTCGAAATTATGTGCAGCTATAGAGGCACCATGTCTCAGTATTTCTGCAGGGGACTTCCAATGATTTATTGAGTCCAGGCCACATCGAGTTGCTGCCCTATGCAGGGCAAAATGATGTATGACATGATATTAGGAGGTATCCCATGTTTGTTGTCACCTTGTCACCGCTGTGTGGTACAGTGTGTATAGCCAGTTACTGACTTGGTAGTAGCTGATGCACAGTACAGTTTTCTGTCGCATGGAAACTCTGCTCCAGACCACACAGACTATCAATGCAGTTGGCAGACCCCCTGGACGTGAGGTGGAAGATGCTATGCAAGCAGTTTACTGTTTCCTAGAAAAAACTGATGAAGAATGCCAATGCACCATGGAAGAACTGATAGAGCATAATTGAAGGTGGTTTGTGTCCGTATCCAAGCAGTATTAGAAGACATCTCCTTCAGAAATATGGCGATGATACTTTGGGTACAACAAGCAGATATTACGTTGTATGTTTCATAGTCAATGGACAAAAAAACACTAATGAATGCTGGTATCAAGACGTTCTGAGGCTGCTAGAAAAAGAAGAAAAGCGTGCCATTGAGGAAGACATTAGATCGCAGGTACATAACTTGACTGAATACTCCCACCCTGGGAAGAAAGCTTTCTACATGAAACTGAGGATCTCATTTCTGAGACTCTAAGAGTTTTAATGGACGCTGTGGTGCTCAGCAAAAAGCGAAGGGATCTCGAGAAATCGAAGAAAAAATCAGCAGCCGTTACACATAGCGTGTGATTAGTGCTGCGTAGCCTGTTTCATTCCTCTCCCCTCTTCAGATCGGCTTAGCAGTATTTCTTTGCAAAGAAGAGGGTTCTCGCCAATTGACAGATGTCCTTTCTTCCATGGAGTTTTGTTCCTTGTGCAGGAAGCAACTCGATTCGAGGTGTCATAGATAATGGCTGTTAACCAACGAGAACTTTGCCAGATGATCTGCGACAACACCATTTTCAGCATTCAAACTCTCGATGGACGAAACACATTTCACAGAATGGGAGGGAATCCGATGCCCCACTCCTTCCCCTCGCCCTCCCCCCCCCCCCCCCCCCTTCTCAAAAAATCCATTATATTGGGTCAAAAGGCTGAACGGATAAAGGATGTACCATCAGCATAAATCGTTGGAAGCTTACGAGCTTAACCACTGAAACATTTTGAAAGGGACAATGATGTCGGCTTAGGTGCTATTGACATCAATGGGTCAAGTACATCATACGCTCATACTGAGACCATCGTTCCATCAGTGCCACTCCTGCTGTGGCTGCACAGGAAATCTTCCAGGAATTTATCAAGGAGGTAACCGAAGAAATACCTTTCCAGGCAACCTTCATAGACCGCCAACCTTTTATAAATGCAGCTTCTGTGGAATACAACACGATATTCACATAATTGTTGTCTGTTGTTGGAAAGACACATTCGTTGGGGCAGCAAAAACTTTCATCACTTTCGATCAGCCTCACTACGTCACAGCATGAGATGCGGCAGTGAGCTGTGTGGGAGACCCGGAACTACATGCCGTGGTCAAATGAATAGGTTGTTTATGTTTTTCAGTGGGACTGTGGGGTATATTATGGAAGAGTGAGGGTTGTCAGTAAAATTCAACGCTGTCTACGCAGCCGACAGCACTGTAAAAATACATACCTATGCCAGGGCATTCAGAGGACATACATTGGTTTTGCGCCGGCCGGGGTGGCCGAGCGGATCTAGGCGCTACAGTCTGGACCCGCGCGACCGCTACGGTCGCAGGTTCGAATCCTGCCTCGGGCATGAATATGTGTGATGTCCATAGGTTAGTTAGGCTTAAGAAGTTCTAAGTTCTAGGGAACTGATGACCTCAGAAGTTAAGTCCCATAGTGCTAAGAGCCATTTGAACCCATTGGTTTTGCGAGCTCTTGGTATGGTGATAATAGCGTCCATAAACTTTTCCAAGTCGATGTTGAGCAAATTTTATACAGTGGGGACTAAAGTGGACCACTGGATGCACATGACAGAGATTGGGGGAAGGAAATTTCACAAAAAATCGAAACCCAGTTTCAGTGTATCCCAGTCTAGGCCACAATTCAAATCTGTGAATTGAATAGTTCCAGATGATAACTTTGGTGTTGACATTTATTGAATCTAAGCACATGGGAAATTGGAAGCTACACCTGTAAGTCACACGAGACATACTACCATATAACCATACCAGCGGACAATATGTATACGCCAAGTGCACGATATGCTCACTCTGGAGCACTCCATGCCACTTCATGAATTTCAAGCATTCACTTTGAAAAACGTTTTCACTATTCGACGCAGTGACAAATGCTGGTGCAGGACATGGAGCGATGTGAAGGTTGAAAGAGGGCTGAGTAGAGCATGTGGGTTTAGCTCCGACATCTTGGCAAGGTTAAGGCTTTGAATGAGTTTGCTCCAATACGTCACAAACGTGACTGAGGATTTTTGCGGTGTAAACTTTGCAACGACTGACCAATATGCAGACAGTCGTGATGCAAGAGTAAATAATGACAACTGTTCGAAAAAAAGGTTGGAATTGCGGAGGCGCGGTTCTTTCCGTCCCTTTACGACGGACCTGCACCTACCTGTGAACATTGTCTCAGCAGATCATCAGAAGGAAAGCTGAGTGAAACCTACTGTACTTCGACGTGAACCAGGCTGCAATGTAAGTCACTAATCTACGTTTCGGGTGAAAGTGTTCACAAGAAATGAAACGTTGGAAATTTTGTCCTCAATTAATATATTCTGAAACTTAGGTGAACAAATATCACTGCCAGGCCCGTGCTAGTCTTAACACAGTCACTCACAATCCCTTTCACTCAAGTTAATAAGTTTATGGTGTTGCATTTCACGAAAACGTAATAGCTACAAAAATACTGATTGTTTTTGATTGAGAATGCTCACCAAATATTAAGTCTGTCGGTACCAAATGCAGTCACAGTTTTTTAGCCACCGCCCTGCTCAATACGCCACGTGGAATATATGTCTTTTGTTGTCACAAAATTCACTTAAAAATTCCGTAATTGCTACACGCCCATCGGAATAATTATGCCGTCACTTTACCACACTTCTGACGAATGGAACACTGCTAGATCCGGCAACTTATCATTTCCATCGGAACTACTACTACTGCACACGTCCGATCTCTTTCATGGTTAGGTTTCGACTCTTCTCTAGAGTACTCTAAGTCTTCTCTACCAGCAGAGAAAGGCGCGCGAAGAATACTGCTTTACCATTGGTCAGTTTACTCAACAGCCAATAGCAAAACAACACTCTCCCGCGTCAGTCCGCGCTTTTCATCAATAACCAATCTCAAAATAGTAAACCTAACGACTGCACTTTTTACCGACGTTATTATCTAATATGCTGCAACTTTGATTATGCATAAAGTTATTTACTATTGTTATTTATACCTGAATTAACTTTCCATTTACCATAAACGTACTTTACAAATCTATTCTACAAAACTCCCCTTTGTCCATATCCATACTTCTTCGAAATGTTCCCACACTAAATACTACAATTATCTTCATATTAATCTTAAACCACACTCACGCATCATTCATACTGCTAAAACACATTTATAACATTTTACATACACAAAAAGACGTAACACTTTATGAAAATACTAGAACAGTTTATGAAAAACATTCTATTACTTTAGTGCACTCTAGTGGGCACAATCGAAACTAAAATCACAGTCCCCCTATCCAATATTGTCCTCTCTCGGCTGATACATAAACTACGTGCGCATCCAGTCTCGTGTCACCATCTGTCACTATCCAGCTCTTAGACACATCTCCCACTTAACCGCCTCCAAGGCAGGATCGTTACAAGGCGCTACGCCTCAGAATGGTTTCACCAACACCTCAAGAGCCAATATCAGTCAACAATGGGGTTATGAAAGGATATAAAAATCAATTGTTACTTGGCCAGGGAGGTCGGAACCTAAGGTATCAAGGGATTGCTGGGAATGATTTCAAAACCGTCAAGTTCAAGCGAGCTCTGTCATCTTCATTAATGTGGTTACTGAGCCAACCACTTTGTTTCAAAGGATGCCTATCGCCAAACAGTCAGAAGAAGAAGTAGAGGACGTCAGAACCTACGAACTGGCTGCATATCCCCTAACTTTGTTTGATGAGGGTGGATTGTGAAAAGGCACAAAATCTGCTTCGTAAAAAGCTGTTAAACCTCCTCCAGATACCACACTGCTGGATAGCAGTACAGTATGTGTGATTTATGTTTTTTTATTGTTATACAGACTCGTAGGGTCGAGTGGGCATAACTTCGAATAAATTTGCAACTCATATGTCTATTATGTAGGAAGTAAGTACAATGAAAGTGCGAAAGTTGTGTTCAATGTTTTACTTGGATAGACAGAAGACTACAAAGTCCGTGAAGTGCTTAAGGAGATCGAGCAAAAAGCAGTCTCTGGAGATGCAATTTAGCAGCACCATGACACGAACAATTTCACAACTAAATATTCTATAGACTGTGAAAAACAAAGATAATCACCCTGCTGATGTAACAACGCAATTAAAGTGAAATCGCTTCCCAGCAGGTAGCTGATAATGCAGACACTCTGATAGCCGGGCGACGGAATCCCTGGCTTTAGCTCACAAATGTGTCACAATTTCGAGGGAAGCTGTTGACTTCTGATCGTAATGATAGTCTCCAAATTGCCCTCAATGTATATTTTCTCAAGTCAGAAGGAGGTACAATCCCTCAGCTACTCTATTGTTCAGGAAGTGCAGTGGAAAAGAACGTTGACAGTTATATTTTCTTCTTCCACGCAATGAGTGACTGCAACTCTGTGTCTGCATATCTCAACCGAGGCAAGGTTAAATTTCTCAATACCCTCTCCAAAAATTTCGAATGATGTTGTTGTTGATGTGGTCTCAGTCTGAAGACGGTTTAATGTATCTCTCCATGCTATTCTATCCTGTGCAAGCCTCTTCACCGCCGAATATCTATTACATCCTTCTGAATCTCTCTACTGTATTCGTCTCTTTGTTTCCCTCTACGGTTTCTACCACCCACAGTTCACTCCAGTGCTAAATTGCTGATCCCTTGACGGCCCAGAATGTGTCCTATCAATCAATCCCCTCTTGTAGTCAGGTTGTGCAACAAATTCCTTTTCTCCCCAGTTCTATTCAGTACCTCCTCATTAGTACCCAAAAAAATGGCTCTGAGCACTATGGGACTTAACTGCTCTGGTCATCAGTCCCCTGGAACTTAGAACTACTTAAACCTAACTAACCTAAGGACATCACACACATCCATGCCCGAAGCAGGATTCGAACCTGCGACCGTACCGGTCGCGCGGTTCCAGACTGTAGCGCCTAGAACCGCTCGGCTACTTCAGCCGGCTTTACCCACCTAATGTTCAATGTTTTTCTATTCTTCTGCAGCATCACATTTCGAGAGTTTCCATTCTCTTCTTGTCTAGACTGTTTATCGTCCATGTTTCACATCGTAATCTGGCTACACTCCACACAAATACCTTCACAAAAGACTTCTCAACACTTAAATCTATATTCGCTGTTAACAAATTTCTCTTCTTCAGAAATGCTTTTCTTGCCACTGCTAGTCTACATTCTATTCCCTGTCTGCTTCGACCTTCATCAGTTATTTTGCTGCCCAAATAACAAAACTCATCTGCTCTTTCAAGTGTTTTACTGTCTCTAATAGAATTATAGCGTCATCGGCAAACCTCAAGGTTTTTATGGCTTTTCCCTGAACCTTTATTCCTACTCCAAATTTTTCTTTTGTTTTCTTTACTGCTCGCTCATGTACAGCTTCGGGGATAGGCTACAGCGCTATCTTACTTATCAACCAGTGCGTCCCTTTCATGCCCTTGACTCTTATAGGTGCCGTTTGGTCTCCACACAAGTTGTAAATAGCCTTTCGCTCCATGTATTTTACACCTGCTACCATCAGAATTTCAAAAAGAGAGTATTCAACTCAACATTGTCAAAAGCGTTCTTTGAGACTAAAAATGCTATAAACGAATGTTTGACTTTCCTTAACCTATCTTCTAAGACAAGTCGTAGGGCCAGTATTGCCTTGTGTGTACCTACATTTCTCCAGAATCCAAACTGATCTTCTCAACGGTTGGTTTCTACCAGTGTTTACATTCTTCTGTAAAGAATTTGTGTAAGTATTTTGCAACTATGGCTTAGTAAACTTACAGTTCGATAATATTGTCACGTAGAAGAAGGTGTAATTAGATGAATGACGAACACTAACTTCACTTAACGAAGGTTTATTCAGCACTTGAGTACAAGAGCGTGGAGCGAACTGCCTCCGACCAGAACACATACGGTATATATACAATTACAAAACATTCCAGTACAATGATTCTTGATATTTGTGGATACCTCTAGAATGTACTCGAACCGAATATAGAAATTGAAAATATACATGTAACCGTCTAGTATCATAACCACTACACGATTCTTCTGCTACAATATTCATAGCTGTCATCACCTTCTTTCTTTGGAATTAGAATTATTATAATATTCTTGAAGTCTGAATGTATTTCCCCAGTGTCATACATCTTGCTCACTACATGGAAGAGATTTGTCATGCCTGGCTCTCCGAAGGCTTTCAATTGTTCTGAAGGAATGCCATGTACTTCAGGGGCCTTGTTTTGACTTAGGTCTTGATAAAATTCTTCTCGCAGTATCGTATCTCCCATCTCATCTTCATCTACGTCCTCTTCCATTTCTGTAATATTGCCTCCAAGTTCGTCTCCCTTGTACAGATCCTTAATAAACTGCTTCTACCTTTCTACATCTACATCTACATGATTACTCTGCAATTCACATTTAAGTGCTTGGCAGAGGGTTCATCGAACCACAATCATACTATCTCCCTACCATTCCACTCCCGAACAGAGCGCGGGAAAAACAAACACCTAAACCTTTCCGTTCGAGCTCTGATTTCTCTTATTTTATTTTGATGATCATTCCTACCTATGTAGGTTGGGCTCAACAAAATATTTTCGCATTCGGAAGAGAAAGTTAGTGACTGAAATTTCGTAAATAGATCTCGCCGCGACGAAAAAGTCTATGCTTTAATGACTTCCATCCCAACTCGCGTATCATATCTGCCACACTCTCTCCCCTATTGCGTGATAATACAAAACGAGCTGCCCTTATTTGCACCCTTTCGATATCCTCCGTCAATCCCACCTGGTAAGGATCCCACACCGCGCAGCAATATTCTAACAGAGGACGAAGGAGTCTAGTGTAAGCTGTCTCTTTAGTGGACTTGTTGCATCTTCTAAGTGTCCTGTCAATGAAACTCAACCTTTGGCTCGCCTTCCCCACAGTATTATCTATGTGGTCTTTCCAACTGAAGTTGTTCGTAATTTTTACACCCAGGTACTTAGTTGAATTTACAGCCTTGAGAATTGTACTATTTATCGAGTAATCGAATTCCAACGGATTTCTTTTGGAACTCCTGTGGATCACCTCACACTTTTCGTTATTTAGCGTCAACTGCCACCTGCCACACCATCACACCATACAGCAAACTTTTCTAAATCGCTTTGCAACTGATACTGGTCTTCGGATGACCTTACTAGACGGTAAATTACAGCCACGCTATCTCAGGCTCCTTGCCACGGTTCGCGTGGCTCCTTCGGACATGGGTGTGAACGTGTGTTGTCGTTAGCATAAATTAGATTAAGTAGTGTGTAGCCCTTGGGACCGATGACCTCAGAAGTTTGGTCCCATAGGAACGTACCACAAATTTCCAATTTTTCCCCCTTTCAGCTTTCCCTTCTTCGCTTAGGACTAGTTCCCATCTGATATTCATACAGCTACTTCTCTTTTTTCTAAAGGTCTCTTTAATTTTCCTGTGGCGGTATGTTGCTCTTCATGTCAATCTCATATTTTAGACGTCTGTATTCCCTTTCGCCTGCTTCATTTGGTGCATTTTATATTTTCTCCTTTCATCAATTAAATTGAATACCTCCTGTGTTATCCAAGGATTTGTACTAGGCCATGTCTTTTTACCCCATTTGATCCTCTGCCGACTTCGCTGTTTCATCTTTCAAAGCTATCCATTCGTCTTAAACTCTACTACTTTCCTCTGTTCTAGTCAATTGTTGCATAATGCCCCCTCTGAAACTCTCAACAATCTCTGGTTCTTTCAAATTATCGAGATCCCATCTTCTTAATTTCCTACATTTTTGCAGTTTCTTCAGTTTTATTCTTCAGTTCATAACTAATAAATTGTTATCAAAGTCCACATCTGCAATTACAGTTTAAAATCTTGTTCCGAAATCTTTGTCTTACCATTATATAATCAGTCTGAAACCTCCCATTGTTTCCACGTGTCTCCCACATATACAACCTTTTTTCATGGTTCTTAAACCAAGCGTTAGCAATGGTTAAATTATGCTCTGCTCAAAATTCTGCCAGGCGGCTTCCTCTTTCATTCCTTTCCCCCATTCCATATTCACCTATTATTTCTCCTTCCCTTCCTTTTCCTATTGTCGAATTCCAATCCCCCATAACAATTAAATTTCGTCTCCCTTAACTATCTGAATGATTTCTTTTATCTCATCATGAATTTCATCAATCTCTTCATTGTTTATGGAGATAGTTAGTACATAAACTTGTACTTCAGTGGTGGGAGTGCCGGCCCATGTGGCCGAGCGGTTCTAGGCGCTTCAGTCTGGAAGCGCGCGACCGCTACGGTCGCAGGTTCAAATCCTGCCTCGGGCATGGGTGTGTGTGATGTCCTTAGGTTAGTTAGGTTTAAGTAGTTCTAAGTTCTAGGGGACTGATGACCTCAGATGTTAAGTCCCATAGTGCTCAGAGCCATTTGAACCATTTTTTTGTGGTGGGTGTGGGCTTCGTGTATATCTCGGCTATGGTGATGTTCATAGTAACTCACCTACATTCCTGTTCTCTTAATCATTATTAAATATACTCCTGGATTACCTCTATTTGATTTTGTAACTGTAGCCCCATATTACCTGAGCAGAAGTCCTGTTGTTCCTGCCACCTAACTTCGCTAATTTCCACTACATCTAACTTCAACCTATCCATTCACTTTTTAACTTCTTAACCTACCTGCTCGATTAATGGGTCTTACACTCCACGCTTCAATCCCTAGAACGCCAGTTTTGATTCTCCCGAGCATGACATCCTTGTGAGTAGTCCACGCACAGAGATCCGAACGGAGGCTATTTTACCCAAGAAGATGCCATAATCATTTAACCATACAGTAGAGCGGCATGCCCTCGGGAAAAATTATGGCTGTAGTTTCTTCTAGCTTTCAGCCATTCACAGTACTAGCACAGTTAGGCCGTTTTGCTTGATGTTACAAGGCCAGATCAGTCAATCATCCAGATTGTTGCTCTTGCAGCTAGTGGAAACGCTGCTGCCCCTCTTAGGAAACCACATGTTTGTCTCGCCTCTCAATAGATACGCCTCCGTTATTGCATCTGCAATTGAAATTTACCAACTGAGCTACCCAAGCACGACTCACGCCCCGACATCACAACTTTGGTAGAGCACTTGCCCGCGAAAGGCAAAGGTTCCGAGTTCGAGTCTCGGTCCAGCACACAGTTTTAATCTGCCAGGAAGTTTCATATTAGCGCACACTCTGCTGTAGATTGAAAATTTCATTCTAGAAACAACCCCCAGGCTGTGGCTAAGCCATGTCTCCGCAGTATCCTTTCTTCCAGGTGTGCTAGTTCTGCAAGGTTCGCAGGAGAGCTTCTGTGAAGTTTGGAAGGTAGGAGACGAGGTACTGGCGGATTTAAAGTTGTGAGGACGGGCCGTGAGTCGTGCTTGGGTAGCTCAGTTGGTAGAGCACTTGCCTGCGAAAGGCAAAGGTCCCGAGTTCGAGTCTCGGTCCGGCACACAGTTTTAATCTGCCAGGAAGTTTCAAATAATCGATGTCTTTCGCCATATACAATGTCCATGCAAGTAATGGATATGGATCACACGTCACGGCTTATGTAGTGCTCTGCAACTGACGACCTGCAAACAATCAGTGTCCTTTGCTATATACAATGCCCATGCTAGTAATGGATATGGATCACAAGTGACATCTCTGTTAGTGTCCGTCTTCTACCGTCCGGCCCAAGCTGGCAGGCGCGGCACTTATATTCACTTCTTGTAGAGGCCGCTCCTGCCGTGGTGCGGTCCTAGTCAGCGAGTTATTGGCCGACGTTGTCTCTCAGCCTTCTCTGCTGTTGCGTTCATCTTCGTGCCGGCATCTTTCGTTACGCCGGAACAGATTATACCACATGCTCGGATATGCAAATGTTTAGCATTTCAGAGACACTCCACAAATTATATTGGTGTAACACCATGCATCTCTATAATAGGAAAGATTACGCAGCGGCATTCTCATTGATATACAGCATTTGAATACTGATGCCTTGTAAGAAGATCGCGTTATGCTTCATGTGTTAACGAGAAACGTCTATCAGATTGAGTCGAAATTCGAAAGCACGAGGATCGTGGCCCATCAACACTGTAGTTTATTGTCCCACCATAATGCTACTCACGTTGATCAGTATTCAGTGACCGTCTGAAACGTCCCCTTTGGAAAATTAATGAATTACTGTGCTGGTAACCCTCTTAATTTATTTGATTTTCAAACAGCTGAGCAAAAGTGAATGTACTCAGACATTTATCTCTTTACTTATTCTGATCATCACTAAACTGACACATAATATTTTTAGTGCAACGCAATCTGACTTTCAATAATCCCTACAAAAGAATGGCCGCGACTAACAATAACCTATACCTTTCATGAATAACTTACCTCGCAAAAATCTTCGTTACTCGAACTACTGCAATACAGAGAGCGCCAATACTGCCAGCTAAATAAAAGATTTTAACTACTGAAGGCTCTAACTACTGATAGGCATACTTAGCAAATGGAAGATTTTGATAGAGAACAACCTTAATATTGTTCAAAAGTCATTGGCTGACGACGTCTCACAACCTTCTCTGCTTCGGGAGGACGACGGTTCAATCCCGGGTTCGGCCCTCCTGATTTAGGTTTTCCATGATTTCCCTAAATCACTCCAGGCAAATGCCGGGATGGTTCCTCTGAAAGGGCACGGCCGACTTCCTTCCCCATTCTTCCCTAATCCGATGAGACCGATGACCACGCTGTCTGGTCTCCTTCCCCAAACAACCAACCAACCTTCTCTGCTCTTGCGTTCTTTATCTTTGTGCCGGCATTTGTCGTTACGCCAGAACAGATTATACCACATGCTCGGATATTTCAGAGACACCCCACAAATTATGTTGGTGCAACACCATGTACAGTCTCTACAATAGGAAAGATTATGCAGTGGCATTCTCATTGATATACAGCATTCTTGCGAATATGGATTCGATAGTTTGAGAAGGGCCATGCCGTACTTTCTATGTACGCTTGCATGACTACTCTCAATTCATTCATAAGTGCCTGACGTTCCAATTTAAGTTGTTCCTAATTATGGTCCCTAGGTATTTAGTTGAATTGATGGGCTTTACATTTGTGTAATTTACCGTCTAACCGAAATTTAACGGATTACTTTCAGCACTCATGTGGTGACTCACACTTTTCGTCAACTGTCACTTTTCTCGCCATACGGGTATCTTCTCTAAATCATATTTCATTTGGTTTTGATCTTCTGATGACATTACTACACGGTAAACAACTGCGTCATCGGCAAACAATACAAGTGTGGCGCTCAGGTCGTCTCCTAAATCGTCTGTATAGATTAACAATGGAAGAGGGCCTATAAGACTGCCTCGGGGAACGCCAGCTATCATTTCCATTTTACTAGGCGACTTTCCGTCAATTACTGAATACGATGACCTTTCTGACGGAAATTACGAACCCACTCGCAAAACGGAGGTGATACTCCACATGCAAGCGGTTTGATCGAGGGATGGTGCCAAAAGCCTTCTGGAAATCTAGTAATATGTACTCTATTTGAGATCCCCTGTCGATAGCACTCATTCATTGCTTCGTGTGAATAAAGAGCCAGTTGTGTTTCACCAGAACGGTTCAAAATGGTTCAAATGGGTCTGAGCAGTATGGGACTTAACTTCTGTGGTCATCAGTCGCCTAGAACTTAGAACTAATTTAAACCTAACTAACCTAAGGACATCACACACATCCATACCCGAGGCAGGATTCGAACCTGCGATCGTAGCGGTCGCGCAGTTCCAGACTGTAGCGCGTAGAGCCGCTCGGCCTCACCGGCCGTCGCTCCAGCTAATCGGGCCCCCACAGCCTGCCCTCTTCGGAACTCTATTAGGTCTTTCATTGCACATCGTCCTCGGCCTCTGAATGCAAATACGAAGTATGCACTATTCCTCAACAACCTGCAGTGATTCCTAGTCCGTACTGAACACTTAAAGTCCGGCGCGACACGTGCCTTACCTGCGTTTTTGACCGTCAATCACAACCATCCCATTACTACCACTGTTCATATTAATTTGCTTATCCCCTGTACGCACACCTTTTGGTGTCACACTACGGATTGCTATGTTAACAAACGCCTGCCGCATTTACGTCATAGAACAGTATGTTGCTTCATTACGCTATTTTCATCAGTGTAATAATTATATATGTTCATTCGACTACAACCAACAATGTTCATGGAAGTAGTTGTTTGAGCTCTGTTTTTCCTGTTATATGTATTTATTTAAGTATGATGGGCAGTGAGATGTAATGCAGGGTTGGCGTAAGATTGGGAAAAACTGAAAATGTACATTATATTGTCACGTTACGAATCACACCACCATACATACCGCCCTTCATTTAACTTCTTTCCGTATTTAGTTTCACTTCTGGACATTGCAATTCCAACACCATGAACAGCGGCACTCAGTGAACTTCAAACTGGTGTGGATTTAGAGGCCGCTCCTGTCTTGGTGCGGTCCTAGTCAGCGAACTATTGGCAGACGTCGTCTCACAGCCTTCTCTGCTCTTGCGTCCGTCCGCAGCTCGTTGTCGTGCGGTAGCGTTCTCGCTTCCCACGCCCGGGTTCCCGGGTTCGATTCCCGGCGGGGTCAGGGATTTTCTCTGCCTCGTGATGACCGGGTGTTGTGTGATGTCCTTAGGTTAGTTAGGTTTAAGCAGTTCTAAGTTCTAGGGGACTGCTGGCCATAGATTTTAAGTCCCATAGTGCTCAGAGCCAGCCAGTCTGCTCTTGCGTTCTTCATCTTACTGCCGGCGTTTATCGTTACTCCGGAACATTCCTCCCCCCCTCCCCCACCCTAAGTCGACGGACCGTCGTCGTGTAGGAAGTGCGACCATGGCGGGGGAGGCAGGAGTGTGGGCGCATCGTTGGACGGGAAGCTGTGGTTGCAGGGAAAGTCAAGCTTCCGGTCGTACCCCACCATCCGGCCTATGCTCTGGCATAAACGTCCTCCAGAAAACGACCAGAAGAATAGGTGTCCACCTCCAGCTGCCATGAACCAGATGAAGAAAGCGGCGACTGCTCCGGTGTGGGCGGGTCCAGTTCCATCGTTAGGACGAGAGGAGGCAGAGGAGGCGAAGATTCTATCTCCGTGGTGTTGTCCCGCGGTGTCGTAATGACACCCTCTGGCTACTGCTGTGGCCGCAGTGCCCTCTGGATCCGTGAATCTGGGGCAAGAGGTACTGAAAGATCATCGTGCACATGACAGAGGCGAGGTTGATTTTGATGTCGGCGCTGCAAGCCATCTGGACTTGAAATAAGGTACTGTAACTGGGCTTCCTCTCTTTTGATGCTAGTCAGTTGTCAGGATGAGCATTACTTTAAATGGGTATTTGATTCTAAAGCATTATGTCAGGGTGAAAAACACTAAATAAATTACTTTTTCTCTCTTAACAACATGCGGGCAGGGTGGGTTCTTCCTTGGCTCGGGTATGAGGTAGAATGAATCAGCATTTTTACATGAGATAACTTTTATTGAAAGATTTGTACAATGGTTTCCTTACTGGATTGTTCTGGCTGGGAGAGCGGCAGCTGTGTCGTTTGCGAAGCCTTCATGCTGCGTGAGCGGCGGCGTCTGATTACGCCTGGCGGTGTGTATCTCGTGTCGCCGTCTCGCCCCAGTTGACTGGAGACGCACCTCGTGCGGTGGCCCGTTTAGTTATTGAGAACGAAGTCGTCAATCGGATGGTGATACCTTGGATGCGGCGTCCCAGTGTTTCTCTTCTCTAAATGGCCGCGTGTCTCAGTGTTGTGCGTCGGCCAGCGGAGCGGTGCGGCGGGGGAAGGCCAGAATCCTGGACTCGAACAACGGACTCCAGTTTGCCTGTCTTCGGCTGTCAGATCTTCATCACCAGCTCACAGGTGACTGCTAATGTGAGGCCGTCTCCTTCCCGTCCTCACGAGTCACCCGGGTACGTAAAAATCAGTCTTCAAATACCTTCTAACTTCTGTCTTCTGGCGGCGAGGCTGCTGCTTGCTATTCCATAACAGCGGCGGACTTGGTGCTTCTGTGTACGATGTAGTCTCTTCCTGCATGATGGTCTTCAGCACCGAAACTGAACTGAAAACTACTCTTGTCGGGCCCACTGCGTTTCGCGTATTTACTGACTTCAGTTCACTGGAGGTGAACAACTTCATGGTCATTGCCTCTTCTGTCACGTTGAAAAGCTTCTCGAATAATCTTCTTAACGTCGGTCATTGGCTCTTGGAATGTAGGCGAGGGCCTTTGATCACATGTGACAATTGAGAAACACGTGAGCCGGTCGGGTGATGCCCAGACGGCTGAATCTACTGCTTCCGCTTATGTGGGGAGGGCGATGGCTTCTCTTGAACGTGCTGACTTGCAAGCGCCGGATGTTGCCACTGCTGCTATGTCCGCTGTTTGCCATTGTGTAATTCTTCTAAACTAAACTAAGTTTTTCATTTATTTTCTAATTTCTACTTCACTTCACATTGATTTCACTAATTTATTTACCTGTCTTAAGTACCACTCAATAGTACATGCAAGTGCCAAGTCGGCGTACGATCTCACCTCGCGCCCTCCCTTTGCTGCCACTAAAATCCCTGTCGGATGCTGAGGAGGGTGGAGCAGGTACAGCAGCGTCCGATAGCCGAGGCCGTGAAGCAATTCCGCCGGCGAAGGTCCATCTCGTGGGTACGAACGATAGGAGGCGGAAACAATTGCAATGCTTGATCCCTGGTGTGTGCAGAGCGAAGTTTGGCCATCTGCTGCTTGAAGGTTCTGACAGAACGTTCCGCTTCGTCATTTGACTATGGATGGAACGGTGCACTAGTGAGATACTACATGTCACTGTGTTCACAGAATGTTTCAAATTCATTTGACTTGAACTGAGGTCCGTTGTCTGACACTATTGCTTCAGGTAAACCTTCGAGGCAAAAAATAGAGGAAAACACCTGAATTCTGCTACGTGACGTTGTCGAGTTTACTAGCTCAGCAAAAGGAAATGTGCTATACGAGTCAATCCAAATAAACCAGCGAGAATTCCATAAAGGTCCCACAAAGTCTATGTGCACATGTGACTGAGACTTAGGCCAAACAGAGCATTTTTGTGGCGGAGCGGACTGATTTTCCGCACATGCGTGACACTGTGACATCATCTTCTCTGTTTGGGTGTTCAAAAATGGTTCAAATGGCTCTGAGCACTATGGGACTTAACTTCTGAGGTCATCAGTCCCCTAGAACTTAGAACTATTTAAACCTAACTAACCAAAGGACATCACACACATCCATGCCTGAGGCCGGATTCGAACCTGCGACCGTAGCGGTCACGCGGTTGCAAACTGAAGCGCCTAGAACCGAACGGCCACACCGGCTGGCGTTTGGGTGTCCATACCCCGCCAAGTTCAGTGTCGACGCGCTAACTGTTTCGTACGAACAATTCCCCAGTGTCCTTGGTGAAGTAGCCGCAACACTTCTTTTTGCAATGGCTTAGGGATCAACACTCGTAGCTGTCCACTGTCATTTTAAACAAGAATTACACCTTTTTGTACAGCGAGACTATGTCGACGTGTAAAGTATCGGCGCACTACAGAGTTCTTTATGCTATTCAATGAGTGAGGCGAAGATGTGCGAATGTATGTTAGCAAAATGTTAAAATCTGGATCAGCTTCAGTGGCCTGTGCAATTTGATTGCAGTTCAGTGGAAAAGATGGAAGCAATTCAGAATTCTGAGCATCGATGTGACAACAAGATGCAGCAGAAGCGTCAAAATCTGTATCAGGGCCAATTGGAAGACGTGAAAGTTCAAATGGTTCAAATGGCTCTAAGCACCATGCGACTTAACATGTGAGGTCATCAGTCCCTTAGACTTAGAACTACTTAAACCTAAGTAACCTAAGGACATCACACACATCCATGACCGAGGCAGGATTCGAACCTGCGACCGTAGCAGCAGCGCGGTTCCAGACAGAAGTGCCTAGAACCTCTCGGTCACAGCGGCCGGCGGAAATTACGTGACTTGTGCGTGGACATCTTGTCCGCCATACCTCCACAAACCTACCAACAATCTGTCGAATCCATGAGACGCAGAATCGGTGACGTAATGCGTTTCAGAGATGGATCAACAAGTTATTAAGAAGGATGTCATAATGTTTTGGCTCGACAATAAGTTTAACCGCTCCGGGGACGTAGTGGCTAGCGTCGCGACTTTTCACTTTTGCTCTCCGTGTTCGAAACTCGGTTGTTGGTTTTATTTTATTTTCTTTCTCTACCAATTTCCATTGAAGATTACTATGCGAATGTTTCGTATCAAATTAGGAGATACAAGGGCGTTATATTAATTGTGAAATTGCAAGTGTGTTTCACAATAAGCGTCGTACATTTACTATATAATATGTATCTATGGTATTTTGAGGGTTTCAATCATTTTAACTGCTCCTGTTCTTACATTTCATTCTTACATGAATTCTTATATTGATTCCTACATTTTATTCTTCTTCAGGAAGTATTAGTGCATCCCCTCGGATGGTACCGATCATAGGAGCATTTGACACAGAAATTCCGAACACCATGAGCACCGCGCGAAGGCAGGTATACCACAGTGACATTTCTTCGTTTGAATCTCATTCGGGACAAAACGTCTTTAACATTGCTGAACATTTCATGTGTTGCCAATAATTTCATGGCAAACCACACTTAGGGATCATTTTTCTCAAAACTGGCGCTATAGATACACTATAGAAATTTTACCGAAAACAATTTCGAATAATTTCCTGTTACTGTTTTATTGAATTGATTCAACAGACATTTAGTAGATGCATAGGGACAGCATTGTTTCAACATACAATGGAAAACATTTGTATAGTAACGTTTTACGGACGTGACTATATAAATGAAAAACAAAAACAAATTAAAAACAATAACCGGGTTTCGAACGCAGGGCGCAAATGTGTGACGCCTCGATGCTAGGCATTGTACCACCGCTTTGGTTCAACTTATTACGCTCTAAAAGCCATGTAAACTACCTCGAAAACTCTGACTGCCGTTTTCCCAGAAACGATTGAGCATTTAGGGATAAGTCGAGACACGTGTTCGTTATTTTGATTCATCTTTCACTGAAAGAAGCTTCTGGAAAATCGGGTGATGGCACTTGCCGTGTTCTCCTCTTTAGCATCTAGATACGCTACAGGCACGGTTCTCACACAAAGTCAACGTGTAAAACCGCGCATGGGACCCTAGCACGCATGTGGGTCTGCGGCGTTCACTCCGTTCTATTGAAACCAGAGTGCAGCTCACTTGTGCTTCCCGGTAACGCGTGTCCAGCGGCCGGCCTCGTCTCCAGTATTCTGAACAGTTCAAAGAATCACCGCTCTTCCAGTGGCACATGGTGTCACCATAAACTGATGATAAAATCTGAACAGTTTACCTTCCTTTGTTTTCCCACGCCCGGGTTCCCGGGTTCGATTCACGGCGGGGTCAGGGATTTTCTCTGCCTCGTGATGACTGGGTGTTGTGTGCTGTCCTTAGGTTAGTTAGGTTTAAGTAGTTCTAAGTTGTAGGGGACTGATGACCATAGATGTTAAGTCCCATAGTGCTCAGAGCCATTTGAACCTTCCTTTGTTTAGCTCCTTTTACATAATAATGATGCTATATTTTAAATGTCTGTTTGCTTAACACTTGAAACATGGTTTTATCGTCTGTTTAAAAGCTTTTGTTAATAATTTTATATGGGTTTATAAGATTTAATGCACACTTTCCCTTCAATTGTTGCACACTTTATTACAGTTTATAATTACACTTCGTATATATGCGTGTTCAATTCCATCCAGGTCATCAGTATTGTAAGGCGTGGGATTTTATGGACGTCTTACATGAAGAAATTACACTGAAGCACCAAACTGGTACAGGAATGCGTATTCAAATAAAGAGATATTTAAACAGGCCAGTAGAGAATGCCTATGTAAGACAGCAAGTGTCTGACGCAGTTGTTAGATCGGTTACTGCTGCTACAATGGCAGGTTATCAAGACTTAAGTGAGTTTAAATCTGGTGTTATAGTCGGCGCACGAGCGTTGGGACACAACATCTCCGAGGTAGCGATGGAGTGGGGATTTTCCCGTGCGATCATTTCACAAGTTTACCGTGAACATCAGGAATCCGGTAAAACATCAAATCTCCGACGTTGCTGTGGCAGGAGAAAGATCCTGCAAGAACGGGACCAACGACGACTGAGGAGAATCGTTCAACGTGACAAAAGTGCAACGCTTCCGTAAATTTCTGCAGATTTCAATGCTCGGCCAACAAGTGTCAGCTTGCGAACCATTCAACGAAACACCATCGATATGGGCTTTCGGAGCCAAAGGCCCACTCGCGTACACTTGATGACTGCACGACGCAAAGCTTTACGCCTCGCCTGGGTCCAATACCGACATTGGACTATTCACGTCTGGAAACATGTTGCGTGGTCGGACGAGTCTCGATTCAAATTGTGTCGAGTGGATGGACGTATATGGGTATGTAAACCTCATGAATCCATGAACCCTGCATGTCAGCAGGGGTCAGTACAAGCTGGGTGAGGCTTTGTAATGGTGCGTGGCGAGTGCAGTTGGAGTGATATGGGATCCTTATAAGGCTAGATACGGCTCTGAGATGTGACACGTACATAAACATCGTGTCTGATCACTTGCATCCATTCATGTCCATTGTGCATTACGACGAACTTCAGCAATTCCAGAAGGACAATGAGACATCCACACTTCCAGAATTGCTACAGAGTGGCTCCAGCAAGTTTCTTCTGAGTTTAAGCACTTACGCTGGCCACCAAACTCCCCAGACGTGAACATTATTGAGCATATCTGGGATACCTTGCAACGTGCTGTTCAGAAGAGATCTCCACCCCCTCGTACTCTTAAGGATTTATGGACAGCCCTGCAAGATTCATAGTGTCATTTCCCTCCAGCAGCACTTCAGACATTAGGCGAGTCCATGCCACGTCGTGCTGCCGTACTTCTGCGTGCTCCCAGGGGCCCTGCACGACATTAGGCAGGTGTACCAATTTCTTTGGCTCTTCAGTGTAGAACAGCACTTGTATCAACAGTACTTGAAATCAAGTACAAGTTACACTACTGCCCATTAAAATTGCTACACCACGAAGATGACGTGCTACAGATGTGAAATTAAACCGACAGGAAGAAGATGCTGTGATATGCAAATGATTAGCTTTTCAGAGCATTCACACAAGATTGGCGCCGGTGGTGACACCTAGAACGTGCTGACAGGAAGGTTTACAACCGATTTCTCATACGCAAACAGCAGTTGACAGGCGTTGCCTGGTGAAACGTTGTTGTGATGCCTCGTGAAGGAGGAGAAATGCGTACCATCACGTCTCTCGGATTGTAGCCTATCGCGATTGCGGTTTAACCTATCGCGACATTACTGCTAGCATTGGTCGAGATCCAATGACTGTTAGCAGAATATGGAATCGTTGGGTTCAGGAGGGTAATACGGAATGCCGTGCTGGATCCCAACGGCCTCGTATCACTAGCAGTCGAGATGACAGGCATCTTATCCGCATGGCAGTAACGGATCGTGCAGCCACGTCTCGATCCCTGAGTCAACAGATGGGGACGTTCGCAAGACAACAACAATCTGCACGAACAG
This sequence comes from Schistocerca serialis cubense, assembly GCF_023864345.2. Lineage (NCBI taxonomy): Eukaryota > Metazoa > Arthropoda > Insecta > Orthoptera > Acrididae > Schistocerca > Schistocerca serialis. Next base: position 823,329,563 of record NC_064640.1, read on the forward strand.
TTCGACGATGTTTGCAGCAGCATGGACTATCAGCTCGGAGACCTTGGCTGCGGTTACCCTTGACGCTGCATCACAGACAGGAGCGCCTGCGATAGTGTACTCAACGACGGACCTGGGTGCACGAATGGCAAAACGTCATTTTTTCGGATGAATCCAGGTTCTGTTTACAGCATCATGATGGCCGCATCCGTGTTTGGCGACATCGCGGTGAACGCACATTGGAAGCGTGTATCCGTCATCGCCATACTGGCATATCACCCGGCGTGATGGTATGGGGTACCATTGGTTACACGTCTCGGTCACCTCTTGTTCGCATTGACGGCACTTTGAACAGTGGACGTTACATTTCAGATGTGATTCGACCCGTTTCTCTACCCTTTATTCGATCCCTGCGAAACCCTACATTTCAGCAGGATTATGCACGACCGCATGTTGCAGATCCTGTACGGGCCTTTCTGGATACAGAAAATGTTCGACTGCTGCCCTGGCCAGCACATTCTCCAGATCTCTCACCAATTGAAAACGTCTGGTCAACGGTGGCCGAGCAACTGGCTCGTCACAATACGCCAGTCACTACTCTTGATGAACTGTGGTATCGTGTTAAAGCTGCATGGGCAGCTGTACCTGTACACACCATCCAAGCTCTGTTTGGCTCAATGCCCAGGCGTATCAAGGCCGTTATTACGGCCAAAGGTGGTTGTTCTGCGTACTGATTTCTCAGGATCTATGCACCTAACTTACGTGAAAATGTAATCACATACCAGTTCTAGTGTAATATATTTGTCCAATAATACCCGTTTATCATCTGCATTTCTTCTTGGTGTCGCAATTTTAATGCCCAGTAGTGTATTTAGAACACTGATGTATGCAGACAATTACGATGGCGTTACTTATCGTCTGTATTGAATGCTCAAGGGATAATTGTGAACCAGCGGGCTGCTCCTGCGGTGCTTAGCAGGGACGGAACATCGTTCTTACATGGGCTGCCTCAGGGCGGTGTCGTTGGGGGAGGACGCGTGCCGGTGTCCACGGCACAACGGAGGACGCAGGCCTCTTACAAGGGAGGCCACCAATTGTGAAATTCAGATTCGATTCATACTGCGCATAATAAAAGCTCATGGCCAGAGGTGTAATGTGGCAAACCACTAAGATGCACTTCTCAGCCGTTGTCGAGAAAATAGACAGTTAGAAGAAACCGTTGCGGTGAAATACTCTCGACGATTAATAATTTTCTACAGCGTCGTGGCGCAGCGGTAAGCGCTCGGGTTCGTAATCCGAAGGTCGCCGGATCGAATAGTTGCCACTATTAAAGTTCCATCCACCCCCCCCCCCCTTATATATTCGTCACTCTGCAAGCAGTGCGGGGAATTAAGTGGCTGAAAGAGCAGTTGGGTAGTAGAAATGCTTTTTTTATTTTATCGTGCTTGTAGTGAGACTGTCTTTATCTGGCCAGTGGGCAAGCAGCTGATCTCACTCGCACACCGTACGATACCGGAACAGTTCACAGAGAGGAGTGTTACGGACAATATTAGTCCAAGTGAGTAGGCAGGTTTCAGAGATGCAGTGAGCGTCTACTAACGGTGCGGGATCCGCAATCAGACAGTCAGCAAAGTCGCTTTTACTGTCGTTTTGGATATGGTGATAACGCAGCTCGGCAGAATGTACGGCCTTAATTCAATAAATGCGTTGATTTCCTTGCCATTGTGCTGTATTCAAAAGCTGTCAGATTATTTTGAGAGTTGGTTACTTCCCTTGCTGTAACTCGACGACGTCCCGTTTGTCAGTATTTAGTCAGATCGCGTTGCACAATTTGTTTAAGTGGGCGAAAAGTTCAGTACGAATTAATACCAGGCCAGACTTAGAGAGAGAGAGAGAGAGAGAGAGAGAGAGAGTGTTAAGGATAAGAGATATTCTTGTCAATTGAGACTTCTAACTGAATCAAAAAAATGATTTTGATAATAAATTTTGTGCATATTTAGATATAAATTCTGTTTTCTTCTTATAGTTTCCCACCCCCTTCCAGTACGTTGGCTGACTTTTGTAGCATATACTGTGTACGGTTTGCGATTTGACAGCCCATTGTTTGCTGCTCATCGCACATATCATATTTCTAGCGATGTCACTCTATTTTATTGATTTTGTAACAAAAGGTATCTCATGGCTCTCAAGCTTAACTACTTTACATTTGATTTAACAAACATATTTTACTTCTACTGTTCAATCTTTGTACATTTCTTTTTAACATACATGTTTTACATGTGCATTTTTTGCCAATCCTTTTTAGGACGCTGCCATCCGATTTTTATTTTGACGTTGGCTACGACTCCATAGACTGTCGCGCGGGTGTTGTGGGAAACCCATGTTTCATCGCCTGTAACACTCTGGTGAATGAACGTGTTGCCATCCCTTTTGTAACCCTCCAATAACGCAAATGCAGCAACCATTCCCGCGTCTTTCTGGTCATCCGTGAGCACGTGTGGCACCCACCGTGCACAGATTTTGTGGTACTCTTAATTGCTGAGTGACAACGTCGTGTACAGTTGAACGACACACTTCCTAACATCGTTCGTTGCATGTCGCTAATCGTGACTGGTCTATTCTCTCCGGTGATACGATCCACCTTTTGTTTCAACGAATCTGTGATGACGGAGGATCGCCCTAATCTTTCTTCGTCATGAACATCTGTTCTCCCATTCTTAAACGTTATGCACCACTTTCGGACTCTGGCTGCATTCATTACACCTTCGCCATAAACGGTAGCACGTCTGCGGTGAATGTCACATGGTCTATTACTTTCCGCCTGCAGAAAATGAATAACACATCGCACCTCACAGTCGGTGGGATTCGCAGTCAGTACAGCCACGGTCACCCTTATCTCTCCACGTATCACCTGACGAGATCTGACTTATAGCGGTACGTGGCAACTGTCCGCAACACCAAAAACCAATAAGCGACTACCGCAAGACAGGTGCTCGGACTGTAAGTGCAAACGTTCTTACTTTCTGGACTGCCCTCGTACTTCAGAACCACAAGTCTTGTATGTATATTGATTGACTGCGCTGCGTACGATGAATGGAGCTTGTTACTTCGACGCTGCAGCAATTCCTGCCGAACTGTTTATGGCAAAGAACCTATCGAGCGTCAAGGTTTTTTTTTGTTTTGTTTAGGGGCTGGGAATTATCATTAAAATATACGACTGTATTTACAAGCTGCCTAATTTCACAGTATTACAGTATACAATCGTAAGTACTAATTCGGACGAAACTCAGAAGAGTGTTCCTGGAGCCACTCTGCAGCAATTCTGGAAGTATGGAGTGTCCTGTTGGAGTTGCCCAAATCCGTCGGAATGCACAATGGATATGAATGGATGCAAGTGATTAGACAGGATGCTTACGTACCTGTCACCTGTCAGAGTCGTATCTAGACGCATCAGGGGTCCCATATCACTCCAACTGCATTCGCCCCACACGCGGAAAAAACGAGCACTTAAATTTTTTTTGTGCGAGCCCTGATTCGTTTTGGTCATCTGACGACATTACAAGAAGGTAAATGACAGCATCAGTGGCAAACAACCTAAGACGGCTACTCAGATTGTATCCTATGTTGTTAATATAGATAAATATCAATAGAGGACCTATAACACTTCCTTGGGGAACGACGAATATTACTTCTGTTTTACTCGATGACTTTCCGTCTATTACTACGAACTGTGATCTTTCTAACAAGAAATCACGAATCCAGTCGCACAACAGGCGATACTGCATAGGCACGCTGTTCGGTTAGAAGGCGCTTTTTGGGAACGGTGTCGAAAGCCTTCTGGAAATCTAATATGGAATCAATTTGACATCCCCTATCGATAGCACTCATTACTTCATGAGTAAAAGAGCTAGTTGTGTTTCATAAGAGCGATATTTTCTGAATCCAGGCTGACTATGTGTCAGGAAATCGTTTTCTTCGAGGTACTTCATAATGTTCGAATACAGTATATATTCCAAAACCCTACTGAAGATCATCCTTTCTTCTAGTGTCGTAGCTATGCACTTCGCTGTTATTTTTGAATTGCAATAGATTATTAATAACAAACTTCGTAAGTGAATACAGGTATTATGAAGGTACTGTAAATACCCCTAGTTCCTTAAATAAATGTCTGCAAGGTGATTTTGAGTGAGCTCATCTATTATTATGAATACATGCATTTGTGCAAGGGATACTTTTTCTCTTAAGGGGCTCCGGAACGCCCTATACTTGCAATGTTAAAATAATGCTTATAAATTACATCTTTCCTCACAAAGTATTTGAGGTAGGAAGTTGAACTTTTTACAGATTATTTATTGGAATATGGGCTACAACTTAACACAGGGATTCTACAAAATTTTAGTTCAGTTATTAAAGATGATTTTTTTTTCAATTGTAATGAAAATTCACAACATTTTTTCGCAATTTTTTATTTATATATTCAAAAATATACAGTTTTTTGGAAAAAGGCTGTGTTAAATTATGCAGAAGGTACTGTGTAACATTTACTGAAAGTTTGAAACAAATATGTTTGGAAGATCCTTAGAAAACATGTAATTAGTATGAGAAAATAAAAGTTTTGGGAATCGAGCGACAAAGATTGGATTAACTTTTTAGTGCATTCCAGGTCCATAGGATGGATTATCTTCATCCTCTGCAAACTCCTCCTCCAGCTTCCTCTTGTTCCTCCTCCTGTTTACTGGTTGGTTGGTTTGGGGAAGGAGACCAGACAGCGTGGTCATCGGTCTCATCGGATTAGGGAAGGATCGGGAAGGAAGTCGGCCGTGCCCTTTCAGAGGAACCATCCCGGCATTTGCCTGGAGTGATTTAGGGAAATCACGGAAAACCTAAATCAGGATGGTCGGACGCGGGATTGAACCGTCGTCCTCCCGAATGCGAGTCCAGTGTCTAACCACTGCGCCACCCCGCTCGGTCCTGTTTACCCTTGCTTGTATTTCTAGACTCTTTACAGCCCTGTCTGCAGCCCGAAGGCGTTCCTTGTCTAAAGCAAGCATCGCTCGTTGTTGTGTTCGTAGATTTTGCTCCCATTTTCTTCAGTTGCAGTTACTACAACACTGTTCCAAAAGGTGGTCATGTATGAACACTTATCACATTTCAGTTGTATTTAACTAGCAAGTCCTACGTGCTTTATTATGGAGAGTTCCAGACCAACTTCACTACAATGAATACATCTTACTCAGTTTGAAAAAATTCCTTTGAGAACCGACATATTTCATTCACATCCGATTCGCCCATAAAACATTCATAGTTTTCACTCATTGAACCAAGCTTCTTCTGTGAAGTATTTTTTTTCCCACTTTGACTGCTATGGGCAGGTGTACTTGAGAGGTTAGGTTCACTCACTTGGTTATCGTCTCTATTGTTTACAGTAATAACACATACCTTTGGCTTTCCAACATTTCTCCTTTTCTTAAAAGCCTTCAGAGGATTTCTAATAACTTTACTTTTACTCATTATTATACTTCAACAAAACAGAGACTCAAGAAACAGAATTAATTAGAATATTTTCGAGATAACGACAGAGTAAATAAACATGAAACAATCGACAATCACACCGGTGATATATATTGAACCATCACAGGTTAGCCACAACACATACTTTATCTCACATCACTAAAATGTACCTGATGAACACGGACGTTAATAATAACACCATTCGACAGCAGTTTAACAGCGCCACAGTGGGTCACGCCCATGTAGAACACATTTCAAAAAAAATTTAAAAATAGTTGTAGTCTTCGGAATTGAATAAATTATATATCTATTAAAAGGTAATAGTCTGCAGATTCAAAAACGCAAAAAAGTAAAAATTGAACTTTTCATGATTTTGAGCCTTTCCAGAGCCCCTTAATGATGAATTACTCCAAAATATGATGCCATATGAATGCAGTGAGTGACAATGGGCATAGTAGGCTAAATTACTGATATGCTTATTACCAAAATTTGCAAGAACCCTAATAACATATGTAGCTGAACTCAAACATTTCAGCAGATCATCAATTTGTTTCTTCCAATTCACTTTCTCATCAATGCACACACCCAGAAATTTTGAATATTCTGTCTTAGCAACAAACTTCCTTCGAAAGTCTATACGTATTTCTGGTGTTATGCCATTTACTGTACAGAACTGTATATACTGTGTTTTCTCAAAATTTACTGAGAATCACTTAATAATTTACTGTAAGACATTATTTGCGATTTCCTCAGCTAATTCTTGTCTGATGGGTGTGATTATTATCTTGTATCATCAGCAAATAGAACTAGCTTGGCATTTTCGTAAATATAGAGTGGCCCGCATCTCGTGGTCGTGCGGTAGCGTTATCGCTTCCCACGCCCGGGTTCCCGGGTTCGATTCCCGGCGGGGTCAGGAATTTTCTCTGCCTCGTGATGGCTGGGTGTTGTGTGCTGTCCTTAGGTTAGTTAGGTTTAAGTAGTTCTAAGTTGTAGGGTACTGATGACCATAGATGTTAAGTCCCATAGTGCTCAGAGCCATTTGAACCATTTAAATATAGAGTGGCAAGACATTAATACATACTAAGAACAATAGTGGACTCAGGACTGGATTTTATGGAACACAGTTCTTGATATGTCCTCATTACAGGACTCTGTTGATTTTTGTAGACTATCTGTACTGTTAATGTGAATATTCTGCATTCACCAAGTTAAATATGAATTAAACCAATTGTGGACTGTCATATTCATACCACATTACTTAAGTTTATCTAGAAGGATTTAATGATCCACACAGTCAAAAGTCTTTGAGAGATCACTAAAAATCCCAGTGGGTGATGTTAATTTATTTAGAGCATTTAATATTTCATCAGTGAAAGCATATATAACGTTTCCTGTTGAAAAGCATTTCTGAAAACTAAATTAACATTTTTGTAGTACTTCATTTTCATAGATATGTGAAGGTACTCTTGAAAACATAACTTTTTTAAGAATTTTGAATAAAGCTGTCTGAAGTGAATTGTGCAGTAGTTGTTAGTATCAGACCTATCATCTTTTTTATGCAATGGTTTAACAGTAGCACATTTCAGTCTACCTGGAAAAATGCCCTGTTCCAGTGAGCCACTACATATGTGGTTGAGAATCCTACATAGCTGTTCGGAACAAGATTTTAGTACTCTGTTGGAAAGGCCATCAGTTCCAGGTGAGCTTTTACTTTCGAGTGAATTTATTACTATCCTAATTTCAGTAGGAGAGGTGGGTTGAACTTCAGTTTTATCAAACGGCACTGGTATTGATTTTTTTATACACAGCGTTGCATTTTCTATTGAACAGCTGTATCCTATTTTCTCTACAATACTTGAGAATGATTATTAAAAAAAATTTTTACTTCCCACTTTTTGTAAGAAACTTGTCACTGAGTCTGATAAAAAATAGTCTTCCTGTGTTCTTGGTTGTCCTGTTTCCGTTTTAATAATATTCCAGACTGTTTTAATTTCCTTATGGGAGGTGCTAATCTCAGACATTATGTACATACTTATGAGCTTTTTAATAACGTTTCTTAACACAGTGCAGTAGTTTTTATAATGTTTGACTTTTTCAGGATCATTACTCCTTCTAGGTATAAGTTGCATTTACTTTCTGTTTACAAGATATTTTTATCCCTTTAGTAAGCCATAGCTTTTTAGATGGTTTCTCACAATTATGCTTCGCTGTTTTCTTAGGGAAATTGTTTACAAATATATTCACAACGGTATCATGAAATAGGTTAAACTTTAAATCAGCAACAGGTTCCCTCCCTGTACACCTCATCCCAGTCTAAGTGTTGCAAACTTTCCCTAAAATTTGCAGTTGTAAATCGTTAGTTAAATGTACTATTCTGGAGGACTGTTTTGCATTACTATATGGAGCTATGTCATCTACTGTAACTAGCTGTACATGATGATCAGAAAGACTATTCTTAACAGGAAAAGTTTTTATTTGGCTAAATTTATTTTGGTGTACAAAATCATTGTCTATCAGTGTGCTGATTTCCTGTATTTCCCGAATAGGAAAATCAATAAATGATATCAAATTGAAAGAACCAAGTAATACTTCATGGTCAAGCTTTCTATCGGACTCTTTCAGAAAACCTACGTTGAAATACCCACAAACAATAATTTGCTTCCCTCTGTCTGAAATATAGCACAACAAATAATCTAAGTTTCTTTTCAGAAATAGCTGAAAATTTCTCAGTGGGGACCTATACACAGCTACAGTTACAAAAGTACCATTATATAGGTTGAGCTCGTAGGCACATGGTTCTGTATGTTTATCTACACAGAATTTTTAGTTTCTAAATTTTTCACACTATGATAAATTTTAGCAGATATGGCAATCCATCCTCTCTTCGCAGTGTCTCTACTTACATGTTCTGAACGCTTACATCACCAAGATTTATCTTTTGCATATCTGTGAATATATGATGTCCAGACAGCCATAGTACATTTATTCCACCTTCAATTTTTAAATCTTCTAAACAAACAAGAAGCTCATCTAAAGATTTTGCTATCATCCCGGTCAATTTACCCTCCCCTTTCTCACTTAGATGCAAATCATGTCTTGTGAATTCCCCCGTACGAATAGTAGCAACAGGTTTGCGACATTCTGTAGGAAGCCCTGGCGCAGACCGCACATGCTAGAATATTGAAGTCGTGGAGATAAGTAGTTAATTCTGTAATAACTGTCAATTAAGTTAATATTACACCCTAAGGAAGTTACGTAGAGTCTACTACATTTTATCTATTGAATTTTTCACTTGTCTCAACGTATTTATCGAAAAGAAATACTAACGGCAGGTTTCCACGTACTTTAGACGAAAGTTTTCATAGAAATATAAGTCGTTTGCGTAAGTATTAAGCCAAGCATTTAGGTTGTTTTCGTTACACATATAATTAGTAGTCTTGTATCTACTCAGGGAATTAAAGGTTTTAAGTCTATTTTTTATTTCTACATCTACATCTACATCTATACTCCGCGAGCCACCTTACGGTGTGTGGCGGAGGGTACTTATTGTACCACTATCTGATCCCCCCTTCCCTGTTCCATTCACGAATTGTGCGTGGAAAGAACGACTGCTTGTAAGTCTCCGTATTTGCTCTAATTTCTCGGATCTTTTCGTTGTGATCATTACGCGAGATGTATGTGGGCGGTAGTAATATGTTGCCCATCTCTTCCCGGAATGTGCTCTCTCGTAATTTCGATAATAAACCTCTCCGTATTGCGTAACGCCTTTCTTGAAGTGTCCGCCACTGGAGCTTGTTCAGCATCTCCGTAACGCTCTCGCGCTGACTAAATGTCCCCATGACGAATCGCGCTGCTTTTCGCTGGATCATGTCTATCTCTTCTATTAATCCAACCTGGTAAGGGTCCCATACTGATGAGCAATACTCAAGAATCGGACGAACAAGCGTTTTGTAAGCTACTTCTTTCGTCGATGAGTCACATTTTCTTAGAATTCTTCCTATGAATCTCAACCTGGCGCCTGCTTTTCCCACTATTTGTTTTATGTGATCATTCCACTTCAGATCGCTCCGGATAGTAACTCCTAAGTATTTTACGGTCGTTACCGCTTCCAATGATTTACCACCTATGGCATAATCGTACTGGAATGGATTTCTGCCCCTATGTATGCGCATTATATTACATTTATCTACGTTTAGGGAAAGCTGCCAGCTGTCGCACCATGCATTAATCCTCTGCAGGTCCTCCTGGAGTACGTACGAGTCTTCTGATGTTGCTACTTTCTTGTAGACAACCGTGTCATCTGCAAATAGCCTCACGGAGCTACCGATGTTGTCAACTAAGTCATTTATGTATATTGTAAACAATAAAGGTCCTATCACGCTTCCCTGCGGTACTCCCGAAATTACCTCTACATCTGCAGATTTTGAACCGTTATGAATGACATGTTGTGTTCTTTCTTCTAGGAAATCCTGAATCCAATCACAAACCTGGTCCGATATTCCGTAAGCTCGTATTTTTTTCACTAAACGTAAGTGCGGAACCGTATCAAATGCCTTCCTGAAGTCCAGGAATACGGCATCAATCTGCTCGCCAGTGTCTACGGCACTGTGAATTTCTTGGGCAAATAGGGCGAGCTGAGTTTCACATGATCTCTGTTTGCGGAATCCATGTTGGTTATGATGAAGGAGATTTGTATTATCTAAGAACGTCATAATACGAGAACACAAAACATGTTCCATTATTCTACAACAGATTGACGTAAGCGAAATAGGCCTATAATTATTCGCATCTTATTTATGACCCTTCTTGAAAATGGGAACGACCTGCGCTTTCTTCCAGTCGCTAGGTACTTTACGTTCTTCCAGCGATCTACGATAAATTGCTGATAGAAAGGGGGCAAGTTCTTTAGCATAATCACTGTAGAATCTTAAGGGTATCTCGTCTGGTCCGGATGCTTTTCCGCTACTAAGTGATAGCAGTTGTTTTTCAATTCCGATATCGTTTATTTCAATATTTTCCATTTTGGCGTCCGTGCGACGGCTGAAGTCAGGGACCGTGTTACGATTTTCCGCAGTGAAACAGTTTCGGAACACTGAATTCAGTATTTCTGCCTTTCTTCGGTCGTCCTCTGTTTCGGTTCCATCGTGGTCAACGAGTGACTGAATAGGGGATTTAGATCCGCTTACCGACTTTACATATGACCAAAACTTTTTAGGGTTCTTGTTTAGATTGTTTGCCAATGTTTTATGTTCGAATTCGTTGAATGCTTCTCTCATTGCTCTCTTTACGCTCTTTTTCGCTTCGTTCAGCTTTTCCTTATCAGCTATGATTCGACTACTCTTAAACCTATGATGAAGCTTTCTTTGTTTCCGTAGTACCTTTCGTACATGATTGTTATACCACGGTGGATCTTTCCCCTCGCTTTGGACCTTAGTCGGTACGAACTTATCTAAGGCGTACTGGACGATGTTTCTGAATTTTTTCCATTTTTGTTCCACATCCTCTTCCTCAGAAATGAACGTTTGATGGTGGTCACTCAGATATTCTGCGATTTGTGCCCTGTCACTCTTGTTAAGCAAATATATTTTCCTTCCTTTCTTGGCATTTCTTATTACACTTGTAGTCATTGATGCAACCACTGACTTATGATCACTGATACCCTCTTCTACATTCACGGAGTCGAAAAGTTCCGGTCGATTTGTTGCTATGAGGTCTAAAACGTTAGCTTCACGAGTTGGTTCTCTAACTATCTGCTCGAAGTAATTCTCGGACAAGGCAGTCAGGATAATGTCACAAGAGTCTCTGTCCCTGGCTCCAGTTCTGATTGTGTGACTATCCCATTCTATACCTGGTAGATTGAAGTCTCCCCCTATTACAATAGTATGATCACGAAACTTCTTCACGACGTTCTGCAGGTTCTCTCTGAGGCGCTCAACTACTACGGTTGCTGATGCAGGTGGTCTATAGAAGCATCCGACTATCATATCTGACCCACCTTTGATACTTAACTTAACCCAGATTATTTCACATTCGCATTCGCTAATAACTTCACTGGATATTATTGAATTCTTTACTGCTATAAATACTCCTCCACCATTGACGTTTATCCTATCCTTGCGGTATATATTCCATTCTGTGTCTAGGATTTCGTTACTGTTCACTTCCGGTTTTAACCAACTTTCCGTTCCTAATACTATATGCGCACTATTTCCTTCAATAAGAGATACTAATTCAGGAACCTTGCCCTGGATACTCCTGCAGTTTACCAATATTACGTTAACTTTTCCTGTTTTTGGTCTCTGAGGACGGACATTCTTTATCAACGATGATAATGTCCTCTCTGGTAAGCCGTCAGGTTTCTTTTCAAAACGCTTAAATTCCATATTGCGCATACGCGATCTTTGGCCTATTTTTTTGGGTTTACAGGTTTTGAGTTTTAACGTTGTTTTGAGCGAATTACGTTACGATATTAATAGTATACAGGTATATTCGTGTTCCACATACATTTAATGACTAGATATTTTTTGTAAACACCATGGACGAGAAGTGTTTGATCTGCCACAGGAAAGTTAGTTCTGGGGTTCTATGCAGCTGTTGTAGCAGATGGTTACATTGATAGGAATGCAGTGGCATGGGAAGTGGCGGAGTAAATGGGTGTCTTATATTGTACTACAAAGTATGTTTATGGAACAGGAAAATAGCTGAAGAGCAAGGGACATTAGAGTCCGCAAGGCTGAAGTGGATAGTGCTAGGGAGGAACTGAAGAGGTTAAGGGGAGAGAAGGGTGGAAATAGGTGGGAACTGGTAGCAAAGAACAGGGCCACAGAAAGAAAACAGTATCTGACAGTTTCATCAATGTCATAAACAATAGATTTGCCTTGCTGCCACAGTTAACTAAGGAGGAGGCTCAAGCAGATGTAAATTTAGTTAATACTCAACAGACTTTCACCAGGAAACCAACAGTTTAAAAAAAAGTAGAAAGTGGGAGGAAATATCTGTTGTTAGGTAGTAGCCATGAGAGGGATGTGAACCAAATCTTGCAGGAAAAATTAAGTGACAGGTACTAGGTCACAAGTATTTTGAAGCCCAGTGCCTGTCTTAGCCAAGTGATAGAGGATGTTGGATCATTGAGTTAGGGTTTTACAAAGCAGGATCATGTTGTGATAGTGTGTGGAGCGCTAAACAGTATTGTTAGGGATTAGGGCGACAATATTGAATGTGACTTGGATAAAACAGCCTCTACAACGAACCATACAAATGTTGGCTTGGTACCTGCTTTCATGCGGTACGACCGGCCCCAAGTGAACAGCTCTGTCAGAAGGGTCATTATGGAGTTAGATCAGCTGCTTCGGGCAGATACTCTGTCAGGCGTGGGTTTGGTTTCTGTTAGCTTATTTCTCTCATTGTGACAATGAGATCGTACAGTTCTGACAAGTTATTCTATTAGGGTAAAAATTTCCATTTGCACTTTTTAATTTGTATTCATCAACAACGGTTCTGGAGTTCAGTACATCAAATCCATTTTTTATGACTTTTACAACCGAACTCAGGAAGGTTGTGACAAATGACTTGCGCTACAGTGAGAGAAAACAACTCAGCTGGTTTCCTTACGTTTTGCCTTTCCATATCAGCAATAAACAAATGGTTCTTAGTTACTGTATGGGTATAATGTAAATCTACGCCAGTGTTTTGAAGTTCAGCTACCTTACTGAACGGTTATTTTGTGAGAAAACTACCAGATTTTAATCGATAACTATAGTCAAGCATATGATTCCGTAAGAATTTTAAGGCATGAGGAGGGCCACAACAAACCCTTACTTTCCTGCTTTGGCTTGATGGATTTTCTATCCCTAAGTTATCAAAAGTAACTTTTAAATTTTCTATAACTCTTCTGTTTGATGGTCCCAGATCACACACAAATGCTCTCACTTTAAACTGAAAATTTTCTATTACTTGAATTGTTTTAGTCAACAAGTTTTTAGAAACGGCTTTGTCAAAGGTAGGGCTATAGAAAATGCAAAGCATCCTATTTCCTACCAAACTTCTGATGGCCATAGCTTGAGCATTGTTGTGTGGACCTCTGATAATGTCTTAAGCCTGGTCAAAACATAGATCAGCGTTTACTTTCATTTCATCGCAGCTAAGAGCAAAGTCTTTTTCAAATTTTGTTATTAATTTTAATTTAGTTTTGAGGCTTAAATCAGTGAAACTTTCTCTTAATAGCGACTTCATTAGGAAGAGAATATTTCAATACGACCCTGGCAAAACATAACGCTTCATAAGATAGGCAACGTAAAGTCGCAGGCTTTAGAATATCTTCAGATGGCCGGTTAGTATACCGTCCTTTCATAACCACTTGTTTATGACAGTCAGTAAAAGAGCCCAGCGTCACTTTTGGAACATGTTTTACTCTCAGTAACTCAGCTCTACATCGATACAGACGATCCTATAAAGCTGCATTCTTTTGCCTAAATCTTTTATTGCTGTTTCCATAATTTCGACTGGTGGCGTAAGCACCCATTGTCGCATTCACAGCAGTGTTTGTTGTCAAGGCTTACCTTTTCTCTAGTACACAGTTCTTCATTAGTTGCGCGCAGCTCGTGGTCGTGCGGTAGCGCTCTCGCTTCCCACGCCCAGGTTCCCGGGTTCGATTCCCGGCGGGGTCAGGGATTTTCTCTGCCTCGTGATGGCTGGGTGTTGTGTGATGTCCTTAGGTTAGTTTAAGTAGTTCTAAGTTCTAGGGGACTGATGACCATAGATGTTAAGTTCCATAGTGCTCAGAGCCATTTGAACCACTTTTTTTCTTCATTAGTTAGTAATATATATACCCGTGAAATATGTTCAGTTTCTTTACGGCAGCTTTGCCTTTCGAAGGAATATTCAACAGTTCACTTTTCAAATCCCTTTCATAACGCGAATCAGTAAAATGTATTTAGCGGACACAAGCATTTTCAACTGAAAACGAATCTGCACGTTTAAAAGCGTTTATCCATTTTCGTTTCGTCTTATTTTTTTCATTTCTTTTCTTTTTTTAGGAAATATATGAAACCTATCTTCTTTAATTCCAAACTTACTTTTTTGTCTGTTGTGGTTAGTACAAGTGGCGATCGTGCAGGAGACCATTATTTTTCACTTAAACTCTTACTCTAAAAACCCCTCAGTACACTTATAATTACAGCATAACTTTGTATTCAATCGCCTGTCACTAATAAAAATTCGAACTACCGTAAGCAACACCGAGCGAGGTGGCGCAGTGGTTCGACACTGGACTCGCATTCGGGAGGACGACGGTTCAATCCCGCGTCCGGCCATCCTGATTTAGGTTTTCCGTGATTTCCCTAAATCGCTCCAGGCAAATGCCGGGATGGTTCCTTTGAAAGGGCACGGCCGATTTCCATCCCCGTCCTTCCCTAATCCAATGAGACCGATGACCTCACTGTTTGGTCTCCTTCCCCAAAAACAACCCCAACCCCGTAAGCAACGAATAAAGTATCCTCCGTTTTCAAGCAACGTCAGTTCGAAATTGATGCGGCTTGGAAAACGAGAATATTTTATTCAGACATGCCGCTGCAAAAGACTCCGAGGACACATGCCGTAAACGCGCTCGCAAACGCGATCACAGCATAATACGCTATGGTAATTGCAGGCTACTGAGCGCTGGTCGGGTTGACTCTGACGTCATTGGCGCGGCTTGCTACTGTGCCCTTACCTGTTAACCGTAGTGTGATCTAACCAGTAGTTCTTTACAACTACATGCGTGACGCCATTTATTTTAAAACATTTTGCTATAAGATAAATGTGATGTAGAACACACTGTATTGCTAGTATTTTCTGCGGAATATCAACTTCTTCCAACTTTTATCTCACCAAAGCAGCGACACCAGGCTTGTGACCAGTCATTGCTGGAGCTTTGTTGTGATCTAGGAAAGTCTTTCCTAACAAAGGTCATGTTTGTCATTCTAATTTCTAAGCAAGAAAATATATCATCAGTCACGCCATGCACTGGGGTCAAACCAAGGAGTTCCTCAATCACATTTAAATCAGTGTCAACATCTCTCACAAACATGGTAGATCGCTAGCAATTTCACTTATCCATGACACAAAATTCATGTAATACAGCTGTCACTGTTTTCTCTGACACCTACTTCACCGAATAACATATATTTGTAACTTCCTGGCAGGTTAAATCTATGTGACTCTAAATCGGGACCTTTGCCTTTCACGAGAAAGTGCTCTACCGACTGAACCACCCAAGTACGACCCACGAGTCGTCCTCATAGCCTTACTTCCGCCAGTTTCTCGTCTCCTACTTTCCAAGCTTCACAGAAGCTCTCCAGCGAAACCTGCGAGACTAGCATTCCGGGAAGAAGGGACACTGCGGAGACACGGCTTACCCACAGCCTGGGGGATGTTTCCAGAATGAAATTTTCATCCTGCAGCGGAGTGTGCGCTGATATGATACTTCCTGGCAGGTCGAAACTGCGTGCCGGACCCTTGCCTTTCGTGGGAAACTCCTTTACCGACTGAAGCATCCACGTGTGAATGACGACCCGTCTTCACAGCTTTACTTCCGCCAGTACC
The DNA here is from genome assembly GCF_023864345.2 of Schistocerca serialis cubense. Classification (NCBI taxonomy): domain Eukaryota; kingdom Metazoa; phylum Arthropoda; class Insecta; order Orthoptera; family Acrididae; genus Schistocerca; species Schistocerca serialis. The sequence goes on from NC_064640.1 coordinate 823,345,634, forward strand.
GCGTCTCCTACCTTCCAGACTTCACAGAAGCTCTCCTGCGAAGCGTGGAAGACCAGCATTCCTGGAAGAAAGGATATTACGGAGACATGGCCTAGCCACAGACTGACGATGTTGCCAGAATGAAATTTTAATTCTGCAGCGGAGTGTGCGCTGATATGAAAGTGTCATATCAGCGCACACTCCGTTGCAGACTCAAAATTTCATTCTGGGAACATATATTTTTGAAATTTTTTGGGAATGAGCTTCCCATTCTCTTGGTGTAAGGGATAGTTTTAATCTATCTGATGACACCCTTCAGTATTTTCCACTTCTGTCTGTGTTGAAAATCAGTAACTGGACTGTGACTGTATGTCATATTATGTCGCAGCTTGTGCATGGTATTTTTATATCATTAGTTACCCAAACAAGTTTCATATTAGTAGTTAATCTATACTTATGAGATTTTCAAGAAGGGAAAACACTTAAGTGAAGTGGTGTAGGTTTGCTGAAATTGTCATTCAAATTGTCTCTTGTGGATTTTGAGATTATCTGTAACATCCGCATTGCAGCTAGGCTAATGTCCCATGACTAATCCCTTCAATTGCAATCATGAATTGAAGTCTAACTTTTCTCTTTCACACTGGTTTCAAATTCAGAGACAGATTTCAAATGCCTGTCTAGTCATCAAGATTAAGATTTCCCTAAACGTTAACCTCAAATGCCAAGATGATTCATCAAGAAAGGACATAGCAAATTTATCTGTTCTTGCCCTATCTGAACTTGTGTTATACATCAGCGCGACATTGGGAAGGCAGCCGAGAATATTTACCACTACATCATCATACTTTTTCTTTCTTATGTGCATTGTTCCACAGAACACTGCTCTCTGCCAAAACAATAGAAATGTTTACGTGCATTATGCCAAATACAAGAATGGAAACCACTACATATTATAAAATCTTCCCACACGGTGTAAATGCTTAATTTCTAGCAAGTCAAGTTATTTCTTTTCAAAACAATAGAATTGCAGTTTCTATTAGACTGATCTTGAAACTGCAACTGATTGAGGGAAAGTGAGTTTACCAAATAAATTATCATCATAAACAGTTTTACTTTTTTCAAGACGAAATAATTTAAGGTTACTATAATGTATTTAGTAGATGTGTTACCATTTGTAGGTGAGTTTTTGAATGCACATGTACCACTTTTGTATTACCGAAAGCACACCAGGCGATTTTTATTCTTCTGTTTATTTCATTCCCTCTCCATCCAGTAATCTTCAACTCAACTAAGCCGGCCGGAGTGGCCGAGCGGTTCTAGGCGCTACAGTCTGGAGCCGCGCGACCGCTACGGTCGCAGGTTCGATTCCTGCCTCGGGCATGGATGTGTGTGATGTCCTTAGGTTAGTTAGGTTTAAGTAGTTGTAAGTTCTAGGGTACTGATGACCTTAGAAGTTAAGTCCGATAGTGCTCAGAGCCATTTGAACCATTTTGAACTCTACTAAATAACAAAACATAAGCTGGATAGACTTCATTGTTGGTTTGTTTCCATTTCCTTTTCGGTGTATTCATAAATTATTTAAATCACGTAAGTGTTGACTTAATCGACCTTACTCTGTTGTTCACCACCCACAGCTGTTCATTTTCTAATTGGTGCACAATTCTAATCGACAACATGATTAAACGGCGCGGAAGGGTATCACACTCTTATAGTTCTCTCCTCCTGCGCCAAGTGCAACATTTCTATGTATCCCCAACTCTTTCGTGTCATTGTACGCATAAGAAAACTATCTTTACTTGGTATATTTGTTGTATTATTTCCAGAAGACTTAAGTACCATTCCTTTGTCTTGATTGCATCATAATCTTGATAAATTAGTTTTAGAAAATTCTGAAATCCAGGGAAAAAAGATATTGTTAAGTATGTGTGTAGACCACATTCATTTTATTATCAGATTAGGTTTGGTAAAACACACTTCATGTTTCATAGATTCAAGATGAGGAAATGCTAAAGGATTTAGCACTTTTCATAAAACGGTAATACACAACAGATATCCACAAAAAACAATAGATTTGCTTGTGTCCCTTCCTCAGATCCTAAGTGTAGTTATCCTTATGGATTTGGAATAAGTCAAAAAATCTTAAACATATTTTCTCTAAGAAGTAATAACAAATGTGTCACAAAACATGTACATGTACAATACATTGAGTCCCATGCGATAATTCTGCGGCTGTTGTACCCACTCACCATCAAACAGAAATCAGTTCACAACACTTGTTTACAATGATCTTATTACTGCACTACCACAAGTCAGATTTTACGCAGTAACAAGAAGGAATTGTGCGACATAAATAAAAGTCTGTAGGCGTGTTTCTACATATGAAATATGATGTTGTTGTTGTTGTGGTCTTCAGTCCAGAGACTAGTTTGATACAGCTCTCCATGGTACTCTATCCTGTACACTCTTCTTCATCATCCAGTACCTACTGCAATCTACATCCTTCTGAATCTGCTTAGTGTATTCATCTCTTGGTCTCCCTCTACGATTTTTACCCTCCACGCTGCCTCCCAGTACTAAATTGGTGATCCCTTGACGCCTCAGAATATGTCCTACCAACCGATCCCTTCTTCTAGTCAAATTGTGCCACAAATTTATCTTCTCCCCAATTCTATTCAATACCTCCTCATTAGTTATGTGATCTACCCATTTAATCTTCAGCATTATTCTGTAGCACTACATTTCGAAAGCTTCTATTCTCTTCTTGTCTAAACTATTTATCGTCCATGTTTCACTTCCATACATGGCTACACTACACACAAATACTTTCAGAAACGACTTCCTGACATTTAAATCTATACTTAAACCTAAACTCGATGTTAACAAATTTCTCTTCTTCAGGAACGCTTTCCCTGCCATTGCCAGTCTACATTTTATACCATCTCTACTTCGACCATCATAAGTTATTTTGCTCCCCAAATAGCAAAACTCATCTACTACTTTCAGTGTCTCATTTCTTAATCTAATTCCCTCAGCATCACCAGATTTAATGTGACTACATTCCATTATCCTCGTTTTGATTTCGTTGATGTTCATCTTATATCCTCCTTTCAAGACACTGTCCATTCCGTTCAACTGCTCTTCCAGGTCCTTTGTTGTCCCTGACAGAATTACAGTGTCATCGGCGAACCTCAAAGTCGGATTTTAATTCCTACTCCGAATATTTCTTCTCTTTCCTTTACTGCTTGCTCGATATACAGATTGAATAACATTGGGGATAGGGTACAACTCTGTCTCACTCCCTTCCCAACCACTAAGCAGTGCCCATCAACTCTTATAACTGCCATCTGGTTTCTGCACAAATTGTAAATAGCCTTTCGCTCCCCGTATTTTACCCCTGCCATCTTCAAGATTTTAACAAGAGTATTTCAGTCAACATTGTCAAAAGCTTTCTCTAAGTCTACAAATGCCTTTCCTTAATCTATCTTTTAAGATCAGTCTCAGGGTCAGTATTGCCTCAAGTGTTCCATAATTTCTACGGAATCCAAACTGATCTTCCCTGAGGTCGGCTTCTACCAGGTTTTCCCTTTCGCCTGTAAAGAATTTGCGTTAGTATTTTGCAGCTGTGACTTATTAAACTGATAGTTCGGTAATTTTCACATCTGTCAACACCTGCTTTCTTTGGAATTGGAATTATTATATTCTTCTTGAAGTCTGAGGGTATTTAACCTGTCTCATACGTCTTGCTCACCAAATGGTAGAGTTTTGTCAGGGCTGGCTCTACCAAGGCTATCAGTAGTTCTAATGGAATGTTGTCGACTTCCGGGGCCTTGTTTCGACTTAGATCTTTCAGTGCTCTTTCAAACTCTTCACGCATTATCATATCTCCCATTTCATCTTCGTCTACATGCTCTTCCATTTCCATAATATTGTCCTCAAGTATATCGCCCTTGTATAGACCCTCTGTATACCACTTCCATCTTTCTGTCTTCCCTTCTTTGCCTAGAACTGGCTCTTAATGTTCATACAAGTGGTTCTCTTTTCTCCAAAGGTTTCTTTAATTTTCCTGTAGGCAGTATCTATCCTACCCCTCGTGATATGTGCCTCTACATCCTTACATTTGCCCTCTAGCCATCCCTGCTTAGCCATTTTTCACTTCATGTCGATCTCTTTTTAAGACATTTGTATTACTTTTTGCCTGCTTCATTTACTGCATTTTTATGTTTTCTCCTGTCATCAATTAAATTCAATATTTCTTCTGTTACCCAAGGATTTCTACTAGCCCTCGTCTTTTTACCTACTTGACCCTCTGCTGCCTTCACTATTTCATCTCTCAAAGCTGCTCATTCTTCATCTACTGTATTTCTTTCCCCATTCTTGTCAATCGTTCCCCAATGCTCTCCCTGAAACTTTCTACAACCTCTGGTTTAGTCAGTTTATCCAGGTTCCATCTCCTTAAATTCCCACCTTTTTGCAGTTTCTTCAGTTTTTATCTAACTGAAAGATGATGTCTGTTCAAATTTCGGAGCAGTCATATAAGAGTGGCGCTAGTAGCGTGATTACTATGATGAAAATCAGGTTTGCTATAAATACACGCTCTAACGGTCGTGAGCGTTAGTTACCTTTAAGACTGGACGTGGTGAGTTGCTGTCAGTCAAGAATGCCTTTAAGGCTACAAAGACGCTGTTAACCCACATAATAGGCCATATAATAGGGCTCCGAGAAGCTGGATGTTTCTTTTGCGATACTGCAGAAAGATTTGCCAAGAATGTTGTCATTGTACATGACTGCTGGCAGCGGTGGTCGCGAGAATGTACAGTCGCACGAAGACCGGGCTCCGGACGGCCATGTGGCACTACCGAGAGAGAAGACCATCGTGTTCGGCGTATTTCTCTGGCGCATCGTACTGTATCTCCACCAGCAATCTGAGCAGCAGTGGCACTATAGTGACACAACGAACTGTTACAAATCGGTTACTTAAGGGATAGCTCGGAGCCAGACGCCCTGTAGACTGCATTCCACAGACCCCTAAGCACCGCCATTTGCGACTTCAGTGGTATCAAACGAGAGCTCATTGGAGGGCAGGGGGGGGGGGGGGCTGCTGTGTTTTCTGATGAAAGCTGGTTCTGCCTCGGTGCCAGTGATGGCCCTGAGTTGGCTAGAAAAAAGCCAGTAGAGGGCCTTCAACCAACCTGTCTGTGTGCTAGACACACTGGACCTACACCTGGAGTTATGGTCTTCAGTGCGATATCATATGACAGCAGGAGCAATCTCATGGCTGTCTGGTGATTCGACCTGTTGTGCTACTATTCATGAACAACATTCCAGAGGCTGTTTGCCAAGACGATAACGCTTACCCATATACCGCTATTGTAGCCCAGCATGCTGTACAGAGTGTCAACATGTTGCCTTGGCCTTTTCGGTCTCCAATCGAGCACGTATGGGACATAATGAGAGTACAACTCCAGTGTCATCGACAAACTGCATTAACCGTACCTTTATTGACCGACCAAGTGTAACAGGTATGGAACTCCATCCCACAAACTGAAATCCAGTACCCGCACAACACAATGCATGCACGTTTGCATGTTAGTCTTCAAAATTCTGGCCGTTACACTGGGTATTAATGTACAAGTCTTTCACATTTGCAATGACATATGTCGCGCTTACATTAACCTGTAATCTTGCAACGTTAATCAGTTAAATATGTTGCCTAGACAAACGTTCTACCGATATTTCATTAATCTATGTTAATTATTTTTTGGTGTTTCAACTGTTTCCCGTCACTGTATTATTAATCATAAACCGAAGCGCCAAAGACACTGGTATAGGCGTGAGTATTGAAATACAGATATATGTAAACAGGTAGAGTACGGCGCTGCGGTCGGCAACGCCTATGTAAGACATCAAGTGCAATTGTTAGATCGGTTAATGGTGCTAGAATTGTATTGTAATTCTATTGTGTTGTATGGTATTGAACTGGGGACCTAGAAACGACGGAGAGGCTTCATCCCGCCGTAGCCCTCAGTGGTTCACAACACCACAACAGGCTACAGCAGTCCACTTACCCCACCGCCGCCACATACCGAACTCAGGATTATTGCGCGGTTCGGCCCCCAGCGGACCCCTCAGGGAACGTCCCACACCAGACGAATGTAACCTCAATTGTCTACGTGGTAGAATAATTATGGTGTACTCGTACGTGGAGACAGTGTTTGCACAAAAATGCCGCCATAGTGTAACTGAGGCGCAATAAGGGGCACCAGCCCGCATTCGCCGAGGCAGATGGAAAACCGCCTTAAAAACCATCCCACAGACTGGCCGGCACACCGGACCTCGACACTAATCCTCCGGGCGGATTCGTGCCAGGGACCGGCACGCCTTCCCGCTCGGAAAGCAGTGCGTTAGCCGGTCGAGCGCTGCTAGAATGGTAGGTTATCAAGATTTAAGTGAAGAAGAACTTGGTGTCATAGTCGGCACAGGAGCGATGGGAACACGGACACAGCATCTCCGAAGTAGCGATGAAGTGGAGCTTTTCCCGTACGACCATTTCACGAGTGCACCGTGAATACCAGGAATCCGGTAAAGCATCAAATCCGCGACATCGTTGCAGCCGGAAAAAGATCCTGCAAGAACGGGAGCAAAGACGACTGAAGAGAATCGCTCAATGTGACAGAAATGCAACCCTTACAAGTGTCAGCGTGGGAACCATTCAACTAAACATCGATATGAACTTTCGGAACCGAAGGTCCATTGTGCCCCCTTGATGACTGCACGACACAAAGCTTTACGCCTCACCTTGGTCCCTCCACATCGACATAGGACTGTTGATGACTGGAAACACGTTGCCTGGTCGGACGAGTATCGAGCGGATGGACGTGTAGGGGTATGTAGACAACCTCATGAATCCTTGGACCCTGCATGTCAGCAGGGGACTCTTCAAGCTGGTAGGGGGCTCTGAAGCGGTGTGGGGTGTGTGTAGTTGAAGTGACATGGGACCCCTGATACGTATAGATACGACTCTGACAGGTGACACGTACGTAAGCATCCTGTCTGAACACCTGCATACATTCATGTCCATTGTGCATTCCGATGGACCTGGGCAATTCCAGCAGGACAATGCGAAACCCCACACGTCCAGAATTCCTACAGAGTTGCTCCAGGAACACTCTTCTGAGTTTAAATACTTCCGCTGCCCACCAAACTCCCCAGACGTGACCATTATTGAGCATATCTGGGATACCTCGCAACGTGCTGTTCAGAAGAGATCTCCATCCCCTCGTACTCTTGAGGATTTATGGACAGCCCTGCAGGATTCATCGTGTAATTTCCCTCCAGCAGCACGTCAGACGTTAGTCGAGTCCATGCCGCATCGTGTTGCGGCTCTTTTGGGTGCTCGCGGGGGCCCTACACGATATTAGGCAGGTGTACTAATTTCTTGGGCTCCAGTGTATATACATATAAATTGGTTCTCCCAAGAAATTCATCAATGGAGTAACAGTAGTTAGCTATTAATAAATGGCTGACCTTCATTAATAGATAAACTTCTTGTGCCTATTGAATAGTAACTGAAAATGATTTTTCATGAATAATAGACACGCTTTTGTGCCGAAGTGAGAGAATTTAAATCTTTATGTAAATTATTTTTATTTTTAGCGAGCTGAGCTGTTAGTCTGAAAAAAGAAATATATTATTTATGTTGAATTTCATTAAGTAATATAGTATATATATTGCAGAGCAGTAGGTAGCATTCCCAGTTCCTTGAACAGGCATTGTAGCACGTTCTTGATTTCACATCACAAATAGTTTTTATTGTATGCTTTTGGACTCTGAAAACTATAGCTAGACTTGATAACTTATCCCCAAAAATAGATTGCATATAATAAACAGGGAACATATCAACCAAAATACCATTTCTTGCCTTCTGATCACAAAACAAAATATTATTAAACTACAGTATACAAACGATTTAAAGCTAGAAGCACTACACTTGTGTGGCTGTTTTACTGGAAAAAGAAACCCGAGACGTGTGCTCAACCAAGATGCACACTGAAATTACCCCATCTTACCTTAGCCACTGCAAGAAGGAAGCCAAGCCATTGTGTTCCATCTAATTACATTGTCCTGTCCTCCCTCACATCGAGCCACGATTTCTCCCAGCAAAATATCAACCTATGCCTGAACAAGATTGTAGCATACAAGGTGGCAATACAATATGCTGCAAAGTCTGCCCTGCAAATGCACTCATCTGTTAATTCCTACATAGACTATTACCCAACATAATGACTCCTTCTCCTATTGACTTTGTATGCACAAACGTTAGTTTCATACAGTCTGAGCTAGTTGCCTGAAGGGCACAGAAATTTGTAGCAGATGAGAAATTTAGTGGTACAGTTGAACTTCATTTGCTGTTTAAAAGCATTCCGACTTGCTTCTTCCTGTAACCCAGTGAATGGAAAATAATTTTTTGTCCCCTTATAAACCATATTGCAGAATGACCGAACCTACGATCTAAAACAGTGATTTAATCTGTAACAAGTGCCAATATGCAGTGTGTTGTGTGGAAAGCTGCTCACAGATGATTTATGAAAGCTTGCTTAATTGATGGTCAAGCAGTGGTATAAAAAGGCCTCGTTACTCTGGGGTATATTACTTGTAGAAACTCATGTGTCCACCCTGGGCATGTCGTATGTTCTCCACAATATTTCGGCAAGCAGAGTCGTTGCCATCTACAGGTTGTTTCCAATGACTGCTGGTCCACTCTTGTCGCCGTTCTATGCAGATATTTTCCTTTAAAACATGTCAGAAAGAACAGACACCATTCAGAATACGCAGCTGTGAAGCATTATATGTAAATTGGAGGGAGACCACTGCTCTCAGCTGCAGCGGGTCATTAAGCGGAATCAGCGGCGGCGAGCGAAAATGTGTACCGGACCGAGATTCAAACCCGGCATCTCCTGCTTACTAGACATGTGCGATAACCACGGCGCCATCCGGGACACAGCGTTATTTCAACTGCGCGAACTACACTACTGGCCATTAAAATTGCTACACCAAGAAGAAATGCAGATGATAAACAAATATATTATACTAGAACTGACATGTGATTACATTTTCACGCAATTTGCGTGCATAGAACCTGAGAAATCAGTACCCAGAATAACCACCTCTGGTCGTAATAACGGCCTTGATGCGCCTGGGCATTGAGTCAAACAGAGCAGTCGAACATTTTCTGTATACTGAAAGGCCCGTACAGGACATGCAACATGCGGGCGTGCATTATCCTGCTGAAATGTAGGGTTTCGCAGGGATCGAATGAAGGATAGAGCCACGGGTCGTATCACATCTGAAATATAGCGTCCACTGTTCAAAGTGTGGTCAATGCGAACAGGAGGTGACCGAGATGTGTAACCAATGGTACCCCATACCATCACGCCGGGTGATACGCCAGTATGGCGATGACGAATACACGCTTCCAATGTGCGTTCACCGCGATGTCGCCAAACACGGATGCGACCATCATGATGCTGTAAACAGAACCTGGAATCATCCGAAAAAATGACGTTTTGCCATTCGTGCACCCAGGTTCCTCGTTGAGTACACCATCGCAGGCGCTCCTGTCTGTGATGCAGCGTCAAGGGTAGCCACAGCCATTATCTCCGAGATGATAGTCCATGCTGCTGCAAACGTCGTCGAACTGTTCGTGCAGATGGTTGTCGTCTTGCAAACGTCCCCATCTGTTGACTCAGGGATCGAGGCGTGGATGCACGATCCGTTACAGCCATGCGGATAAGATGCCTGTCATCTCGACTGCTAGTGATACGAGGCCGTTGGGATCCAGCACGGCGTTCCGTATTACCCTTCTGAACCCACCGATTCCATATTCTGCTAACAGTCATTGGATCTCGACCTACGCCAGCGGCAATGTCGCGATACGATAAACCGCAATCGCGATAGGCTACAATGCGACCTTTATCAAAGTCCTTACACGAGGCATCACAACAACGTTTCACCAGGCAACGCCGGTCAACTGCTGTTTGTGTATGAGAAATCGGTTGGAAACTTTCCTCATGTCAGCACGTTGTAGGTGTCGCCACCGGCATCTACCTTGCGTGAATGCTCTGAAAAGCTAATCATTTGTATATCACAGCATCTTCTTCCTGTCGGTTAAATTTCTCGTCTGTAGCACGTCATCTTCGTGGTGTAGCAGTTGTAATGGCCAGTAGTGTATCTCAGCACGCTTCACGGCCGATTCACACTCCCACCGAGCGCCACCTTCCGCAGTACCTGTCTATTTTACTCCCTTTCTCTACTCAGAGATTCCCACAGAAGATCGGACGTATTTGTGCATTTGCACTGAAGATAGTGGATCCATGTCCGAAAGATCAGAAACCACGCATAGTTATAACTGATAAGCCTAGCTGGGCAGAGGTAGTCCGCCCAGTTGCGATAATGCTGTGTCCAGGATGTGCCGTAGGTACCGCGCCTGCATGGTAAGCGGGAGATCCTGTGTTCGAATCTCGGTCCGGTACACATTTTCGCTCGTCGACGCTGATTCCGCTTAATGTCCAATTTACATATACCTTCAAGGTGTTGTATTTATGCCTTTAGAAAGGTCAAACTAACTCTCTAACCAAAGAGAAGCGTAATGAACGCTGGGAAACTGATAATATTGTAATTGATCAAGCGCTACAGGACCTTTTCTACACAGCTAGTGTAGCGCACAAATCGAAAAGGATGATTTCTCTCTCCTTAAATTGTATGTTTTGCGACCTACTGTATTGGATATGGTCATTTCCAGGGACAGTTTCCAACTCTCAGACAACGCAGAATCTAGTTTTTAAAGTGTTTTTGGAACCTATGCTGTAACCATCTCTCCATAAAAATTACTGGAGATAGGACGATGGATCCTGAATTTTTGGTGGCGATATTTGGTTTATGTTCTCTAGTCTGCAATTGCACGCAAATGATTGATGATTGCAGCCTCGCCACAGAAAATTAATGTTCCACCTATGGCAGTAATAACAGAAATGATAGAATGTGAGAGCAAGAAATAGCATATGAAACTTCAAAGAATGTCAATCCAATATTCACTGTAGCACAATTAAACAGTAGCACTGAGTGCCAAGGAAGGCTGCTGGTAGCCGCTGGGCGACGTAACGTAGCGGTTCGGCTTGGTGCAGAGGTCGGCTGATGCTGTAACAGATGGGTCGCCGTAGGCACCGGTGCGAATTGTCTCAAGCGGAGCTGCATCTGCAACTGGCTGCTGGAGTCGCAGTCACAGTTATGGGCGACCAAACAAAAATCGACCTGTCACAGGGTAAGCGCTGAGGTGCTGTTCCTGCCTTTCTTGTCGTGGTAGGGGATCGTGGCCTATCGTGCTGGATCGGTCGCAAGTTATTCGAGGAGGTTGATCCTCATGCAATTGCGGAGAGTGTCACTCTGGCAACAGGTGCAGCCAATGCGTAGTCAGCCGGTGATTGTGTTGGTGCCCCACGCTACTGAAGAGCCGGTTGCGGGAGAGGCCTGCCTTTTCATAAAATGTATGGGCTGTTTGTCGGAACCCATCAAACTACAATGGGTGACCCACATCCTCATGGAGCTGGTGCGTGGGGTAAAGCCAGGGAAGGTTTCGGTAGGATAGAGATGTGGGAGTCGACAGCTTACCCCCGCATCACGGTCGCGTTCTACAACACTGTACGAAGCAGTGTCAGATAAAGCGTGAGGCCATGGAGAGGGGAAAGCGTCGATTCGGGGTCGAGCAGCGGGTAGAGCGCGTGTAAACGCCTTGCAGTCCTGTCTCTGATGTCGCGTCTATGCGGCAGCCAGGTAAGACGCTAATTGATTTTTACTCCGAGGTAGGCAGCCGTCTTGGTACACATGATGGGGCAGAGGCGGCGGCACCTTCCATCTGCTAAAGACGACCGCTTGAATCTTCCCAGCACTGCTTTTGAGCCACCATTTGGTGGCCCAGGCGTCCAAGGCAACACATCCAAGCTGGAGGCTGCGTGCCATAGTGCGACGTTCATACTGTGGGTGAACGGGGCCGTGTCGACAGCATTGAGTGCCAAACACACGTATGCAACCGACGGCGCGTCGGCGATGCATAGTAAGGGGCCGAGTACCAACTCCTGCGACACTCCTACACATATGGTTTTCGCAGTCGACGTTGATTCAAATGGTTCAAATGGCTCTGAGCACTATGGGACTCAACTGCTGAGGTCATAAGTCCCCTAGAACTTAGAACTACTTAAACCTAACTAACCTAAGGACAACACACACATCCATGCCGGAGGCAGGATTCGAACCTACGACTGTAGCGGTCGCGCGGTTCCAGACTGTAGCGCCAGAACCGCTCGGCCACCAGCGGCCGGCTCGACGTTGATTGTTTCGCCATAGCATAAAAGGTCATGCCAGAGAGGTGGGACCACAGGAAGACTCCGAATGACGTCGAAACCCCGTGCACAGAGAGTTCGTACACGAGGCCGTCATGTCACACCAAGTCGGAGACCCTAGACACATCCAGGAGTACCGCCCCGATGTAGTCTCTCGTCTCCAGTGCTCCCATGGCTAGATCCACCAGGCGCAGCAGTTGGTGAGAGGTGACATGACACTCCAGAAACCAAACTACTCATCTGGAAGTAAGCGTTACTGCCTGACGTGCTCCAGTAGGTGTTTCATGCATGGCCTCTTGAATACCTTTGAGAGGGACTGGAGCAAGCTGATAGGCCGGTAGATCGACGCCAGCCGAGGCTTCTCGTTCGTCTTCGGGATACCGACCACTTCTGCGTGTTTCCACGCGGAAGGGTGGGTCCTCCAAAGGAAAACTTGGTTGAAGATGTCGGCCACAAGCCGATGGACCCCCTGAGGCAAATTCTCGAGGAGGATGTTTGTGATCCCATTGCTTCCTCCCGCCCTGCTGGTTTCGAGGGACTGGAGTCGCACTGCAACTTCCTCGTCTATGATGATGTTTGGTTTTGTTGGTCGCTCAACTGCGCAGTCATCAACGCCCATACGAAGTTCCAATTTTTCACACAGTCCAATTTGTTTACTCAGTCCAATTTAGCCACTGTCACGAATGATGATTATGCTGAAATGATGAGAACAACACGAGCACCCAGTCCCTGGGCAGAGAAAATCCCCAGCCGGGAATCGAATCCAGGACTCCGTGATCCGGGAGTATTAACGCTATCCACTAGACCACGAGCTGTGGACTTGGGATCTTGAAGACCACTTGACCCGCGGAGGGAGGGTGGAACCCGATAGCAGCGCCGTCGTAGTTGCTGCGTTGCTACCTATGAACGATGCTGATGGTTAAGCCTGTAAACAGAGCTTCTGTAATCAGTGAAATCCAAATACTCGATGTACTAGCGAGGTGTGTAAACTGTCTCCAAAGGAGTACCAGCAGCCCACATGGTGCAGATGTGTCAGAAACAGGAGTGACTGGCTACGTACGGGCCCGTCCCTCCGCACGCTACAGTTTTAAATGAAATATTTTGTAGTTGTTTTGGGCAATGTCTCCGAGGTATTTTTTGGAGACGTCCCTGAATGCACCAGTTATTGTTGTGCTGCCATCTTACTGATGACTTTTCACAGCTCTATCAGAATCATCAAGTCCAGAAGCACTTGCTATGACCTCTTGTAAATCTCTCTAATTTTTTTCTGTTCTTCCATAGACAGAAGATATGTAATGTTATCTGCTGATTACCAGCAACTGAGCTGTTTAAATGCGTCATGCCTATGCTCAATCAAAATGCTGAAGTATATGAGACTACGTGTATAGAAAAGATAAACTCCTCTGTCAGCTTCAGATTTCTGACAGTTCAACCCTTGGAGCAGATAGTCATAGAGCCCCAGGCCAGTAACGTCTATTCAAGGGATATAAGGTAAGCACTGCTTTCTGCGTAAATTGGAAACAATAACGAAACTGAAGGAAAAATTAAATTTTAAATGCGTTCCTCACATGGACTGACAAAAGTTATGTTTTTTTTTCCTTTTTTTTGGATTTGTACTGCCAATTATTCAGAACCGTTAGCAAAATTCGTAAGTTCGCGCTTTCTATAATTTAAGATTTAGGTAAGGTCTGATGTTTTCTGAACAGGGTGTACAAGTGGCAACTGGAGCTCCGAGATGTGTGGCTGACCACCAGCTTACCATGTCTCGCAGTGGACCGACTGGGAATCTTGGTGTGGGGTTGTAACAGTTAAATGTTGTAATAACTTTCCTGGTGCTACGGAAAACATTCCCTAATTTCACATGTGGTTTGTAGGTTCATGTTACGTCAACGCTATAAACAGCCTTAACAGTTTATAATAGCCATCACACAGGCGTGCTGTTGTTGGCGATAGGATAAAGAAGCGGGCCCGTTGCGTATCGTACACTGAGCAGCAGAATCATAAAAATCGAAGCGGGGCAGTCCAGTGTGATTATGGGACTACGCTGAACAACTTTGCTGTCCGCAATTTCCAAGAGGCGAATGATATAATACAAATGGATAGACTTACAATTGAATCGTGCATAATAACTAGAAATCTTGTATATGGTATTTCATTGCATAGCTTTACAACAGCAACGAGTCGCTGTGAGGACGCCGTAATACGCAAAATCTGATTAAACAACAATTATGTTGAACTTCTGTAGCGTCTGAGTGAAAAGCTGAGCCACGCGGGATTAGTCGAGCGGTCTTTGGCGCTGCAGTCATGGACTGTGTGGCTGGTCCCGGCGGAGGTTCGAGTCCTCCCTCGGGCATGGGTGTTTGTGTTTGTCCTTAGGATAATTTAGGTTAAGTTGTGGGTAAGCTTAGGGACTGATAACCTTAGCACTTAAGTCCCATAGGATTTCACGCACACACATGAAAAGCTGAAACTCATTTAGCACATTCTTCTGTATTTACAGAACTGTCACACCTACTACAGAATGACTTGACTGTCTCTATTTCAGACACAGTCGTGAATAAAATAAGAAAGGAGAAAAGTCAACCAAATATTCCCTCAGTTATTCTGGGTGAAGCAGCTGATGTGCGTAATTTCTCGCAGGTTTCATCAGTTCTCCACTATGTCACAGCTGTTAGTCAAGTTCGTTAAATGATTCCAAAATTCACGAACATGCTCACAGTTACGATGGAACGGTGTTTGGCTCGTCATTTGATTGGACTGTAATCGAGAGCGATAAACATTTTTTGTGTTCGTTCACTGTTTAGTTCATCGACTAAATTCAATACTATCGTATGCCGTGTCAAAAATCTAAGAGTGCAGAAATTTTTCTTCGCTTCGAATAGTCATGCAACTTCTTTTTTTTTTCAAGTCAGCAAAAAGGTCTTGGACTCTAGAACAAACAGTAAAGAAATGGTTCTCTGGAGTATATGCTAAGCAGTGGAGTTGTGCATCCCTTCTCGTTAAAATCTAATGGTACAGTGAACTAGTTTCACTTTTAAAGGCTGTGATAAATCAATATATGTGGGACGAAGTAGCCTATATTGCTACTTGTGGATTTGAAATCACGATGCAGAATGTAAGTTTAAATTTCGTTCAACACACTTTTTCAGATAATTGCCCTCTTACTGACATATTATTTGATATATTTCAAACCAGGGCTTATTACATAGGCTATTGACTAACAAAATTAATGAATCCGAATAAATGTTAAAGACAAAATGTGACGGATCTGAAAGAATGTAGGAAAGAGTCATTCATGACTAGCATATGTTTGAACCAGCAATTAAACATCCTAGGAATAATAACCCTACTGCAGTCAGTTTGGAAACAAACTTTGGAAGAATTGCCCGTGAAATTTTGTACACAGTGCTGTGACAGTTACAAGATGGATACAGTAACTTGGACTCTTTGTTATTTTTGCAACTTTTAAATGTAGGTAGTTTTGATCAGTATAAACCATGTTACCCTGAACCTGGATTAAACTCACTAAAAGACTGCTATGGATTGGTTTCAGGTTTTCCCTGTTTAATAGCACAGCTAGTGGTTGCATATATTTCCAGAGAAATGCATCATAGAAGTGTTGGTGATTTATAGAAATTTATTGTCAAATGTACCCCAGATTACATACTGTGAAATTGTAAAACTCTTAGAAGTTATTCTGATTATTTCTGCATCTAGTGCTTCACCTGAGACAAGCTTTTCAGACATAAAAAAATAAAAAACTTTATGTATGCACTTTATACTCTCAATAATAGCTCTGACATTAATTGAAAATGATCTCCTGTCGCAGTTGAAGTATCTTACGGCACGATGAATGACGAATTGGCCAAAAACGTAAATTAATATTAAAAAATGACATTGTATTCTATTGTAACTGCTTACCTCAACGAGAACTTCAACACACGCTACTGCCCTTTGCGTATAAGGCGCACTAAAACCACCTATGAATGCGGATAGCAGGAGGAGATTTAAAACCGGATCATTGTCTTGCCGTCGAGAGCTTCTTAGAATGGAAAATGTTATAAATTGTAATATTAAATGGAATGTGCACTTGTATAGCAACATCGTAAGTGTTAGATCATCCTTCTTTCGGTAGTGGTTGTGTCGCAACATAGCAGTGCTGACGCTGGATTTGAAGGGTCTCCTGCAGACAAAAGCACAGTGATCGTTCTGATACTGAAAGTTGCAATTGCTTTAGTTTCAACTATAGAATGGAAATAGTTTGATGAATAGGTTTATTTTCTCTCCATATCATCTCCCCATTCTCTCCTTTGAGACGGAAGATCAAGCTGTTATCGAGAAAAAAGTAAACTGAATGAGTGGCAACATGGTTTCGTCCAAAAATTTGCCTGAGATTTCCAAACTGAAATTCCAAATTTCCCTGAACTAGTCTTGGTTGAATGTGAAAGAAAGGTTTGGTTTCCTGTTTCTATGACTGCAAATAAAAATGTTTTGACTTGCCATATCACGCACTAGTCATTATTGCAATTTCAGGTATGATTTACGTACTGTATTATCAACATTTCTGTAAGTTATCGCCGCGCGGGACTAGCCGAGCGGTCTTAGGCGCTACAGTCATGGACTTCGCGGCTGGTCCCAGTGGAGGTTCGAGTCCTCCCTCCGGCATGGTTTGTCCTTCGGATAATTTAGGTTAAGTAGTGTGAAAGCTTAGGGACTGATGACCTTAGAGGTTAAGTCTCATAAGATTTCACACACATTTGAACATTGTTTTGTAAGTTATAAGCTCTTCGTGCCTATGGGAATTCCTTCGTTATCGTCTGTCACCACTCCGTGCCATACCTAGTCACTGTGTGATAACCTCAAGCATATGACAAATCCTTGCCGGAATTCGTTTCGAACTGTTGTTACTGGAACGTAATATTAACAGATTTCGATAATTGTGACGTATCACGTTCCAAACGAGATGCTCTACACAGTATGGCCACTGTTAACTTGAAGAATGAAAGTGTGAGAAAGTAAAGTATTAAAGCAAACAGTCGTTATTTCGAAATTGGGTAAACCGAACATTTGATTAACCCATAATTACATCGAAAAACCTACCGCTTAAACCGAATTTCACATGTTTCGTACTAAAAACAAAAATTTGGTCTCCACATTACGTATTACATATATTATTCTTCGTCTAAACCGGATAAGTATGTACGAGGGGCGTTCAAAAAGTAATGCGACTCACTTTTTTTCTGAAATCGGGTTGGTTTTATTCTGGATTCCAGTACACCATATTATTCCTCACCCCTTTGGCGACAAAACGCTAGTTTTCAACATGACCTCCGTCAGTGCGACGGCCTTACGACCTCTTACTGGGAGAGACTGTATGCCCGCATGGTACCACTCAACATCGGAGTCAATGTCTTGCTGCATCAGAAACCTCCCCATAAACCCAATACTGCTTCCCGCGGAGTGCATGCTTCATTGGGCCAAACATATGGAAGTCGGACGGTGCGAGATCCGGGATGTAGGGTGGATGAGGAAGAACAGTCCAATGAAATTTTGAGAGCTTCTCTCGCGTGCACAGTCTTGTGTGATGCCTTGCGTTGTCATGGAGAAGGAGGAGATCGTTTGTATTTGCGTGGCGATGAGCACGCTAAAGTGATTTCTTCAATTTCTTGAGGGTAGCATAATACTCTTCATATTTGGTCGTTGCTCCATGAGGGAGGACATCAAACAGAATAATCCCTCCAGAACCCCAGAAGACCATCGCCATGAATTTACTGGCTGAGGCAGCGGCTTTTAACTTCTTCTTCAGAGTAGAGGTAGTGTGGCACCACTCGATGGACTGCCGTTTTTCTTCCGGTTCGAAGTGATGGACCCATGTTTCATCCCCTGTCACGATCAGCCACGTAATGCGCAAGCAAATGTGTGCAGATGGTCCTCCGTTGCTATTTATGGTCTTCTGTTTGGCGCCGAGGAACGCAGGGGGTACACACCTTTGAGTTCTCCAACTGGTGGACGAGTGTGTCAGCACTACCAACAGAGACGTCCGTGCAGCTAGGTGTTTGACTGCAGTCCGTCTATCATCTCGGATGAGAAGGTCGGTACGTTCCAACATTGCAGGAGTGTGCGGCCAGCCGGTGCGTAGGAGGTCGGACCGGTTTGCGCGACCTTGTTGCGATGATGACAGACGCCTTGCTCAATGACTCGCCGTGCTTTTGTTTACTGCCAGGTCTCCGTAAACATTCTGCAAAGGTCTATGAATATGAGCGAATGTGCGACACTCAACAACGTGAACGGTGAATGTGTTTTCCGTCCTTTCGCTCCACCACTCACAATATGCCGTCGAAACAGAAACGAGCTCTGACTGTAAAACAAAATCAGAAAATTACATATCGTCGACAGTGGAGTGGAGATTTAAAATACAGGTTGCAGAACACTCTCATGTTTCGAAGTTTACTCTGTCATCGAGAATAACTGCAAGACGGAAATTATAGGCAAGTCCTGCAAGCTGTTCATTTAGCGGCAGTAGGAAGCGCATGAGGTCAGCCAAACATGAAGTAGTGGAGGATTCTCTGTTTGAATTGTTCCAAGACATACACATACAGCAAATTCTATTGTCCAAGCTTCAAGAAAAGGCTCGGGAGACCATCCAGAGAAAGGGAATTTCTGTGTCTGTGTGTTCCAAGGGCTATGGCGTTTTCAGAGGAGGCATAAAATCAGTGCTGTCGGTGTCAGTGGGGAGGCACATAGAGTAAACGAGAATGTATCACCCGACGGATGTGTTTAATATGGCTGAAGCTGGCCATTTCTACATCTTGATGCCTCTAAGAAACGTATGTTGAGAGCGAAAAACGTCATGGAGAAAAACGCAGCTGGGAGAGACTGACGGTGTTCTTGTGTTGTAATTCGCATCGTTCTGAGAAGCATAAACTATTAGTGATTGTCAAATGCAAAAATCCACGTTGCTTTAAAAGTTTCAAGCTATTCAATCTACCATGCCACTCCGAGAATAGTAATAATGCTTGGATGACCAATTCTCTCTTGATAGTTCAACAAGAAATGGCTGCGAAGAAGAGAAATCCTTTGCTAACTTTTGACCGCTGCTCTGCCCATCAGTGTAATCTAACTACAACAAACAATTTCACGTTGGAATGTACTGCAAGCTATCTGTAACGTATCTCCTGCCTCGGATGAAACCATAACTAACTGTTTAAAGAAGACCTGGACAGCAACTGATAACGTAGTTGAAACTGAAGAGGAAACTTATGATCCAACTTTTGAAATTACTCGTAATGCGGATACAATTTTGGATTCAGATGCTGCTCTTCTGCTGGCTTATACCGGGCTGGTGCCCTCTTGTATCGTCAATATGGAAGTATCGACGCAGGCAGACAACATCTTTGCTGCCGAAGAACCAGTCATCAGCTCTGACTATGACAGAGAAGAGAATAATAATGTTTTACTGCCATTTTCTGAGGAGGAACTTGAAGATATGCCACCGGAAAGTCGCGCTTAAGTGGCAGCCGCTGTTCTCCAGAGATTTGTTGCCTCCTCTGATATCTCTATGCCATTTCTGATGTCTCCATGGCATTTCAGGCTTCTCCGGATTTGGTATCTTCAGAGAGTGCCATAGTATTACGACCAACAATCCAACAAATAATAATTAAGATTTCTCTTCCAAAATTAATGTATACAAGTAAAATGTGTAATGTATAAAAATTGTTGTAAACTAAAGCATGTGTTCTGATTGTAACTTAGTGTGATGAAGACGCAGCACTTACAGCAAATTTTATTGTCCAAGCTTCAAGAAAAGGCTCGTCAGACCATCCAGAGACAGGGAATTTCTGGGTCTGTGTGTTCCTAGGGCTGGCTATGGCGTTTTCAGAAGAGGCATAAAATCAGTGTCTCTTAAGATTATAGCTTTTTCTATTACATGATGCACTAGTTCGATGGGTACAATACTGTTCCACAATATATGTGTAGGCTTAACTGCACTGTTTAAAAAAAATGATAACAAGCATTTGACAATATGTACATATACTTCATCAATTACACAAATGCCAGAAATACTTTTTGTACATGTACAGTGTAGTTATTTTCATTAATTTTTTAGAGGTTATGGTAACAGAACACCCTCTTTCGTTGGTGCCCATAAGAAGACAGAAAGTAAACTGAACAGTCGTATATTTTTACGAAAAAAATCGTTAATTTAAACTTTGTTAAACAGAATTGACTATATTCTGGCCTCTTGAAATTAGGTTAAATGAGCGCTACTGTACTTGGTATTGAAAATGGAGTATTCAACACTGTTCTAGCGAACATTCGTGTTCAAATACCTGACCGTATTAATATTTTTTAAAAATAAAATACAAAAATCACCTTTGTTTTTGAGCAAATGACGAATTAAAAGTTTAAAGATAAATTCTCTTAGGCTTGTTACACACCATCAGAGTCTGTCATCCAATGAGAAATGTAGCTGGAGCCCGAGAACCCATGGACAGTTGTGAAGATTGGCAGAGATGATTGACGGCTCGATCGAGCAACGTACATTACAACAGTTCAATGCAATTTCCTTTTCGTTACTTGACTGCGTAACCGATTGTTTCTGAAGTAGACAATCTGGGTAATTTGTAATAAAATAACTAAGAACATTTCTTTTCATCAACAAACAGTTCAACACCTCTAGACTTTCTCAGAATCCAGCTATCCTGATGTGAATTTCCATAACTTTTCCCAAATCACATGAAACAAATCCTGGGATGGTTCCTGTTAACCGTTGGAACTCCAGTGGTTTCTGCCGGAATTACCATTTTGTTAAAATTTTGTTTTGAACTATCAGTGCCAGAGAGGGAGAGAGAGAGAGAGAGAGAGAGAGAGAGAGAGAGAGAGAGACAGAGACAGAGAGAGGCGGCCCAGTGGTCCTTTCTGTGCGGAAACACACACACACACCTGAACTGCTAAGGGAATCAGCGATGGCTACGAGTAATGAGCGTAATGGGCAGGGGCACTACGTTAGTACAGCGGAACCTCGCGTACTGAGGATAATTACTCGTAGTGCGAAACACTTGTTAAGTGCAACAATTTATCCCATACAGATTAATGTAAAATACGACAATGCTACCCATGCAGAAAAAGTACTAAAAGTTTTATTTTATTCATGCCGTTTATTCGAAGAAAATTACACATACAGTATTATGTACTTTATTATTCATGATACTAATTAATTCTTTTTCACTAGAAAGCTAGCTACAGTTTTTTGTTCTGCCGACGCTTTAACACTTGCAAAAAATGCGACACAGTACATCTACGTCTACATCTACATCTATACTCCGCGAGCCACCTTACGGTGTGTGGCGGAGGGTACTTATTGTACCACTATCTGATCCCCCCTTCCCTGTTCCATTCACGAATTGTGCGTGGGAAGAACGACTGCTTGTAAGTCTCCGTATTTGCTCTAATTTCTCGGATCTTTTCGTTGTGATCATTACGCGAGATATATGTGGGCGGTAGTAATATGTTGCCCATCTCTTCCCGGAATGTGCTCTCTCGTAATTTCGATAATAAACCTCTCCGTATTGCGTAACGCCTTTCTTGAAGTGTCCGCCACTGGAGCTTGTTCAGCATCTCCGTAACGCTCTCGCGCTGACTAAATGTCCCCATGACGAATCGCGCTGCTTTTCGCTGGATCATGTCTATCTCTTCTATTAATCCAACCTGGTAAGGGTCCCATACTGATGAGCAATACTCAAGAATCGGACGAACAAGCGTTTTGTAAGCTACTTCTTTCGTCGATGAGTCACATTTTCTTAGAATTCTTCCTATGAATCTCAACCTGGCGCCTGCTTTTCCCACTATTTGTTTTATGTGATCATTCCACTTCAGATCGCTCCGGATAGTAACTCCTAAGTATTTTACGGTCGTTACCGCTTCCAATGATTTACCACCTATGGCATAATCGTACTGGAATGGATTTCTGCCCCTATGTATGCGCATTATATTACATTTATCTACGTTTAGGGAAAGCTGCCAGCTGTCGCACCATGCATTAATCCTCTGCAGGTCCTCCTGGAGTACGTACGAGTCTTCTGATGTTGCTACTTTCTTGTAGACAACCGTGTCATCTGCAAATAGCCTCACGGAGCTACCGATGTTGTCAACTAAGTCATTTATGTATATTGTAAACAATAAAGGTCCTATCACGCTTCCCTGCGGTACTCCCGAAATTACCTCTACATCTGCAGATTTTGAACCGTTAAGAATGACATGTTGTGTTCTTTCTTCTAGGAAATCCTGAATCCAATCACAAACCTGGTCCGATATTCCGTAAGCTCGTATTTTTTTTCACTAAACGTAAGTGCGGAACCGTATCAAATGCCTTCCTGAAGTCCAGGAATACGGCATCAATCTGCTCGCCAGTGTCTACGGCACTGTGAATTTCTTGGGCAAATAGGGCGAGCTGAGTTTCACATGATCTCTGTTTGCGGAATCCATGTTGGTTATGATGAAGGAGATTTGTATTATCTAAGAACGTCATAATACGAGAACACAAAACATGTTCCATTATTCTACAACAGATTGACGTAAGCGAAATAGGCCTATAATTATTCGCATCTGATTTATGACCCTTCTTGAAAATGGGAACGACCTGCGCTTTCTTCCAGTCGCTAGGTACTTTACGTTCTTCCAGCGATCTACGATAAATTGCTGATAGAAAGGGGGCTAGTTCTTTAGCATAATCACTGTAGAATCTTAAGGGTATCTCGTCTGGTCCGGATGCTTTTCCGCTACTAAGTGATAGCAGTTGTTTTTCAATTCCGATATCGTTTATTTCAATATTTTCCATTTTGGCGTCCGTGCGACGGCTGAAGTCAGGGACCGTGTTACGATTTTCCGCAGTGAAACAGTTTCGGAACACTGAATTCAGTATTCCTGCCTTTCTTCGGTCGTCCTCTGTTTCGGTGCCATCGTGGTCAAATAAATTTCTAGAGCGCATAGCCACTGCTTTAGTGGGATGATGGCTTTCAATGTACGATGCAACTGTTACCGCCTCCTCCTCTCCCTCTGAAGAACTCCTCTCCACAACTTCCTGCTGTGAAACACACTGTACCTCCATAAGCTCTTCGGTTGTCATTTCTTGGCTGTGATCTTCCACAAGCTCATCGATATCATTGTTATCCACTTCTAGTCCCATGCTCTTGGCCAAATATACAATCTCGTGAACTACAGGTGGTCTTGTAGGCGTGGAGAATGGGCAGGAGCGTTGTCCATAACAAGCAAGAAAAGATGGGTTGGGTTGTTTGGGGGAGGGGGGGGGGACCAGACAGTGAGGTCACCGGTCTCGTCGGATTAGGGAAGGACGGGGAAGGAAGCTGGCCGTGCCCTTTCAAAGAAACCATACCGGCATTTTGCTGGAGCGATTTAGGGAAATCACGTAAAACCTAAATCAGGATGGCCAGACGCGGGACTGAACCGTCGTCCTTCCGAATGCGAGTCCAGTGTGCTAGCCACTGCGCCACCTCGCTCGGTAACAAGCAAGACATGGGGTGGCAGATTTATCTCAAGCAATTGGCACAGAGTCACATTCGACAACGCACTCCGGCCAAAGCCTCTTCGAAACAGAAATGAGAGTTCTCTTGGCGGAGGCAACGATGATGAAGTATTTCAAAAACTCTCCGAGGGTAAGATTGGTAGCTTCAGTCAACTGAAAGCAGTGCTCGATGAGTGCTTCAGTGTAGAGCTTCTTAAAGTTAGAAATAATCTGCTGGTTCATAGTGTGGAGTAACGGAGTGATTTTGCGAGGCAGAAATTGGATCTTGATGAATTGAAACTCTTCAAGGTGGTGGCGTTGTAGGCTTGGAGAATGGGCAGGAGCGTTGTCCACAACAAGCAAGACATGGGGTGGCAGATTCATCTCAAGCAAATATTTTTTCACAGAAGGATCAAACACTTCACTGATCCAATCACAAAAAAAAAAAAAAAAACAATCAGCTGTCACCCAAGCCTTGTTGTTGAACTTCCACATAACATTTAACACGTTCTTCTGGACTTTACACTTCTTGAAGGCGCGTGGAGTTTCCGAATTGTAAAGAAGTAATAGTTTAATTTTCAAACTGACGCTTGCATTGGCACAGAATAGAAGAGTGAGACGGGCTTTCATTGTCTCGTGACCGGGCAATGCATTCTCCTCCGCTGTTATAAATGTACACTCTGGCGTGTTTTTCCAGAATAGACCCGTCTCGTGACAATTCGAAACCTACTGCGGCAGATAACCCTCAGAATCTACGATCATCTTGAAATGGCTGACGAAGTTCTCTGGTGTCTCTGAGTCAGAGCTGGCTACTTCGCCGTGCCTCACAATGCTGTGGATGCCGGTTTTTCTCTTAAGCCGGCCGGTGTGGCCGAGTGGTTCTAGCCTCTTCAGTCTGGAACCGCATGACCGCTACGGTCGCAGGTTCGAATGCTGCCTCGGGCATGTATGTGTGTGATGTCCTTAGGTTAGTTAGGTTTAAGTAGTTCTGAGTTCTAGGGGACTGATGACCACAAATGTTAAATCCCATAGTGCTCACAGCCATTTGAACCATTCTTTTTTTCTCTTAAACTTGTTGAAACACCCACGGCTTCCCTTAAACACTTCTTCGACCGCTGATGATCCTGGGGTCTTCTTAACGAAGTCGGCGAAAGTCATTCTCGCCTTTTCCCAAATGATGTTCTCGTTAGTAGTGCCGCCTTGTAAATGCTTTTCATTTATCCATATAAGGAGCATTGTCAAAAATACGGAACAGTTGTTTAGATACTCTCGTCACTCCCTTTGAAACATCTGCCTCCTTAATCTTGTCCTTGTTCTTGAGGATAGTGCAAATAGTTGATGTAGACCGATTGTATGTGCGTGCTAAATCAGCAACGCTCACACCACGTTCACGTTTTTCAGGGATTCAACGTTTCATTTCTAGGGTCATTTTCTTTCTCTTATGGTCGTCTACTTGGTGCTTTATCTTCGGGGACATTTCTACGAAGGTTATTAAAATTTTCACACAAAAACCACTGTGTAAACACGAGTTTAGAAAAATCACAAGCTGCACTAAGATGGTAGCAGGAAGAGCGCTAAACCGAGATTGCCGTACGCTCAAAAGACGTTGGTCATATGCCGCTGCCGACAGTGAAAGGTGTTCATATTGTTGAACGTTTCCCCAACACGCGCGAACGGTTGGAGACGCCACACTAAATCGTCGTCACTCGCTATGCGATACGTCGCTGGTTAATCAAGTCATATTTTTACAATTTGTTTTGCTCGTTATGGGAATTGGGCGTTATGGGAGGTGCTCCTTAAGTGAGGTTTCACTGTAGTGTGTCGTAAAGTCGTAAATAAGGGTCGGCCAGGTTGGTTCAAACGGCTCTGAGCACTATGCGACTTAACTTCTGAGGTCATCAGTCGCCTAGAACTTAGAACTAATAAAATCGAACTAACCTAAGGACATCGCACACATCCATGCCTGAGGCAGGATTCGAACATGCGACCGTAGCGGTTGCTTGGTTCCAGACTGTAGCGCGTAGAGCCGCACGGCCATCCCTGTCGGTCAGGGACCGTGTCCGGACGGCCTAGGCTGTAATGGTGACCGTCCACGAGAAACGAAGAAATCCGTGTTCGGTCTCGGTCCGGTACGAATTTTCTAACTTCCCCCAATGACATAATTCATTTCGCAGTAGCAGCTACTACCATTATTCCTTTGATTAACTGTCGTATAAGGCTGCGGGATCAAGTTTGGTGTCTGCTCTTTCAGACATGTCCGAAAGAGCATTCACCACATATACGTATACAAATTCAAGCAGTCTGCCAAAGACAGTGTCGCCAAACTTCTACTTCGTTTGGTTTCCTCAAACTGAGCAACCGTAGCTTTTGCTCCCGTAGCTTAAATTTATGAACTGATTTGATGGAACTACATTTTGTTGGAGACATATGAGCCTCAACGTAATCTGTGATAAGAATAGAAGGTGAAGTAATGAATTAAAACTTGCCTTACGGCTGAGACTTGACCCTGACTCTCCTGCTTACTACGCAGATGTGCTAACCACTACACCTCTGTGGCACTCTGGCTCGGACAGTTGCACGGATTATCCTAGTCTAATCTCCTCCCTAACACAAACCTAAAAAAAAAAAAATTTTCGAATGTGTGTGAATTTCTAAGGGACCAAACTGCTGAGGTCATAGGTACCTAGACATACACACTATTTAAACTAACTTATACTAAGAACAACACACACACACACACACACATCCATGCCCGAACGGCGGAGGTTCGAGTCCTCCCTCGGGCATGGATGTGTGTGTTTGTCCTTAGGTTAATTTAGGTTAAGTAGTGTGTAAGCTTAGGGACTGACGACCTTAGCAGTTAAGTCCCATAAGATTTCACACACATTTGAACAACAACCCATGCCCGAGGGAGGACTCGAACCGCCGGCGGAAGCGGTCGCGCAGTCAGTGACATGGAGCCTCTAACCGCGAAGCCACTCCGCGCCACCACACAAACCCTTCAGCACATTTTCCACTTCTTTAAACGCCAGTATTGCCGATGCTCTCTGATATTGGAATAGCACCCCAGCTTTGTACGTAATGGGGAATCCCACCTGTACCACAGGGATAGGTGATCTATTGATCTGATGGAATTACATTCTCCTGCAGAGATATGAGTCTCGACTTTATCTTCGGTAAGGATAGAAGCTGTGTGAGCCACACTATCACGATGGTATAATGGTTAGCATATCTGCCTGATAAGCAGGAGACCTGGGGCTTAAGTCCTGACCTTGGCACAAATTTTGATTCATTGATTCAGTTTCTATCCTCATCGAAATTAAATTTAGCGTTTTCGAAAAAGGCACATTTTAACTCATAATGAGCGTTTGAACAAGTGGTAACTCAGAGAGCCCCAGATGTCTGGGTATTAACGTACTTTAGTGTTTGAACTTGGGCGTGCAACGCCGGCCGGTGTGGCCGTGCGGTTCTAGGCGCTTCAGTCTGGAACCGCGTGACCCCTACGGTCGCAGGCTCGAATCCTGCCTCGGGCATGTATGTGTGTGATATCCTTAGGTTAGTTAGGTTTGAGTAGTTCTAAGTTCTAGGGGACTGATGACCACTGATGTTAAGTCCCATAGTGCTCAGAGCCATTTCAACCATTTTTTTTGGGTGTGCAACGACCTGATTGGCTAACTTCAATGCTATATGGCTCATAAACGGCACAAAGTACTGATTTTTTTTCTTAACAGCACAGTTCCCCTGCGCCACCCTTAAAAGCTTTTCAGACTATTTCTAAACACTCTGTGCAGAAGACAGGAAAACCCTGTCTGAAAAACATGTTTCTCTCAGAAAGTTTGAGACAAATCTTAATAGTGCAATCATATCTGCTAAATAAGGAAATTTGAATGTGTTACATCCAAGCACTGATGGCATGTCCAAAAAATTAAAAAACTTGCTACAACAGTAACGTCAGCGTTAGGATGCCGAAAAGACAAAACTGACCACTTTCCTCAGCGGAACAAGACATGAGGATGGTGCAAAGTCTGCAATAAACATAATATTTTTGTCAAGTGTAAGAAATTGTAAGGATTTTCTTTTCTTCAGCAAAGGTAGGAACTGCTTTAGAGGATTCAGTTACTAAAAGAAACCTCTATACATAATTGAATTGTTACATTATATACTGTGTTCTTTAACAAATCGACTCTGAACGCAGAAATTTGATTGTACATTAATCTTACCCGTGCCCGTCCCGTTACTGTGAACCTAAATGTGCATTTGTGTAACATATTATAAAAACCGGACTAAAAATGAAAACGCTGATAAATATTTATTCGTGTTCCACTCTATAGTTAAATGTAAATAATGCTCTGCTAATAACAATCTAAAATAAATATTAATTGTTGTGGTTCCCAGGAGGTTAATAACTGTGATACCTGGAAGTTTAATGTTAATTTGATCATAAGAAAAGCCCTGGCTAGGGGAGTTATTGTGGATATTTACTGTTGTTTAAATTTTGCGATTAACTCACAGACTCAGTTGCTCTGGGCCACGTAAGTCGAGAAATGTAATCACTCAGTTCCCTTCAGTTTTATTCTTGCACAAATCAACTCAAATATGCCACCAGATTAACCTGAATAGAGTGATGGAGGTTGGTGTCAAAAAGGAATCATGTAAAGAAACCTGATCTGCCTCAAACATAGACAAACAGATCAAATGATTTTACTAACAAGACTCCTCCGACATTAGGCGCAACTGAAAAAGTGGTTATGTATTACTTCCGGAATGGGTGATAGCAAATGGGAAGCAAGTGAAGCATTGCAAGACTGTGTTGATACTTACTGCACGGGAATACATCCTGTACCAATGCTGGTATACACAAAGGAAAAAAGAACATTGGTTAAGCCCATAAATCACACTCATTAAAACAACCTCACCTTACAGTTCATAGGCAATGGGCAACATATCATGCAAGTAATACTGTACTGGTATCCGAGGCGTAAGGAAAATCGAATTAAAGAATTTTAGGAGGCACTCAGTCATACTACGTCAGTTGGAGAAAGGACTCACTAGGCTAATACGCGGGCAAGGGGATCCTAGCAACAGTTACTATCTCGGTACAGGAAAAACAGGAAAAGCATGCATTCAAATCTGCAAAACATCGGTCATTTCTCTGATCGAACTGATCAACACTATCTGATCAAAAGTATATGGTCATCCGTATGTAATGCGGAACTGACCGTTCGATCAGATGTCTGCATGTAGAGATTGTGCTCGCTCGAATTGCTCGGTGCATGTAGTTCAGCAAAAGTGAAAGTCCGGCAGGTGTCAATAAAGCCACTTGGCGCTCGGGGAGCAACTATACTCCCCCTTACAGAATAACATACTATACTCTACTTCCCTGACGCTCGTTCAAGCAAGCCATGCTCGAATGGCCCAACCGAGCATGTGAGGACTGTGGCAGGGAAGGCGAATGGTCCACTTCGGTTTACTGGGAGAATTTTAGGAAAGACTGGTTCACTTGTAAAGGAGACCGCATATAGGACTCTGGTGCGACCTGTTCTTGAGTTCTGTCGAGTGTTTGGAATCTGTACCAGGTCGGTTTGAAGGAAGACATCGAAGCAATTCAGAGGCGGGCTGTTAGATTTGTTACCGGTATGTTGGAACAACACGTGATCGTTGCGGAGAAGCTTCGGGAACTCAAATGGGAATCGCTGGAGGGAAGGCGACGTTGTTTTCGCGAAAGACTATTGATAAAATTGAGAGAACCGGCATCTGAAGCTGACTGCTGGACGATTCTGCTGCCGGCAACATACATTGTGCGTATGGCCCACGAAGATATGCTACAAGAAATTAGGGCTCACATGGAGCTATATAGTTAGTCGTTTTCCCTTGCTCTGTTTGCGAATGGAACAGGAAAAGACGTGACTAGTAGAGGTACAGGGTACCCTCCGCCATGCATCATACGGTGGCTTGCGGAATATCTATGTAGATGTAGATAAAGACAAACTGGTGACAAGAATTCGATACAGACAAGCTTGAAGTTTAGACTCGGTGGAACAGCTTGTTTAGATTGCTACAGTATGTACCGGGTGATCAAAAAGTCAGTATAAATTTGAAAACTGAATAAATCACGGAATAATGTAGATAGAGAGGTGCAAATTGACACACATGCTTGGAATGACACGGGGTTTTATTAGAACCAAAAAAATACAAACGTTCAAAGAATGTCCGACAGATGGCGCTTCATCTGATCAGAATGGCAATAATTAGCCTAACAAAGTAAGACAAAGCAAAGATGATGTTCTTTACAGGAAATGATCAATATGTCCACCATCATTTCTCAACAATAGCTGTAGTCGAGGAATAACGTTGTGAACAGCACTGTAAAAAATGTCCGGAGTTATGGTGAGGCATTGGCGTCGGATGTTGTCTTTCAGCATCCCTAGAGATGTCGGTCGATCACGATACACTTGCGACCTCAGGTAACCCCAAAGCCAATAATCGCACGGACTGAGGTATGGGGACCTGGGAGGCCAAGTATGACGAAAGTGGCGGCTGAGCACACGATCATCCCCACGTTCAAATGGTTCAAATGGCTTTGACAACTGTGGGACTTAACTTCTAAGGTCATCAGTCCCCTAGAACTCAGAACTACTTCAACCTCACTAACCTAAGGACATCAAAAACATCATCAAGTGACGCGCGCAAGAGTTCTTTCACGCGTCTAGCAATATGGGGTGGTTCTAATAAAACCCCATGTCATTCCAAGCACGTGTGTCAATTTTTACCCCTCTATCTACATTTTCCGTGGGTTATTAAGTTTTCAAATTCATACTGACTTTTTGATCACCCGGTACTCAGACAGTGCAACAAAATCAAGGAATTCCTTGTGGAGAAGGAAGCCTTTAAAAATCTTATTGGTTACGATAATAACACTGTAAATGAAGTCGTGACGTTTTTAGAGCCGTTCAAAGATGCAATAGAAGTGCTCGAAGGCGAGAAGCAACCTATAGTCAGTTCGTTTTGTTATGGGTGCGTAAAATGACTAACGCAGTGTCTGAAGATACATAGGCACGTTTAAATTACTGTAGAGCCAGGTTTCTTGTCTAACACACGCTGTGCGTCCTGCAAATGAAAGTTGGACTTAACTGCTAAACTCTATTTCACTGTAATTGGTATTTTGTCAATATACCAGAACTGTATTATCGTCTATTAACTGTAGATAGTACGAGCCCCGACAATGTGCTGTCTCCGTTTCATAGAGGAGACAGTCGTAATTCGGAAGTTACACAATATAGTATCATTTTTGTGGCTGCCCTTCAGATTATGGAAAATTACGTCCGTTTGCGATAAAGATGAGCTGTCAAATATTGTGCTTCAAATCTGTGATGAAATATCAGTTCCAGATCCGCTAGAACAAAATTATAGCGACACAGTAACGTCTTACTCTGTTTTGTGAGAGAAGGTCAGTCGAACTCACCGGGAAAAAAATATATAAAAGGTATGGTTGACCATCAGATGCTTTTTTATGTAAAACCCAAATATCGACCGGTCTCAGTTACAGACCATCTTCACGGATTAGGGTTAAAACAGTTTAAGCTATAACATAACATCTGTCATTACATAAATAATGGCCATGTCTTATGGTTAGAGCATGTCATCAATTCCAGCATAATACACAGGACTTTGGAAGACATCCGTACTAATGACATGCATAAACAGAGCAGTACTCAACTCCATCCCATTGCAGGTGTGCCCCAAGGTTCTCCTGTCCTGCATGTCATCTGTACCGCCGATATGCCTATGCCCTTTCCCCCTCTCATCTCCACCAGAATGCCGTTGACTCCGCCTTCCTCCTCCTCTATACCACTTTACAGAAATCCCAACGGTCCCTCCAGTTGCTGTTGTTGTTGTTGTGGTCTTCAGTCCTGAGACTGGTTTGATGCAGCTCTCCATGCTACTCTATCCTGTGCAAGCTTCTTCATCTCCCAGTGCCTACTGCAGCCTACATACTTCTGAATCTGCTTAGTGTATTCATCTCTTGGTCTCCCTCTACGATTTTTACCCTCCACGCTGCCCTCCAATACTAAATTGGTGATCCCTCGATGTCTCAGAACATGTCCTACCAACCGATCCCTTCTTCTAGTCAAGTTGTGCCACAAGCTCCTCTTCTCCCCAATTCTATTCAATACCTCCTCATTAGTTATGTGATCTACCCATCTAATCTTCAGAATTCTTCTGTTGCACCACATTTCGAAAGCTTCTATTCTCTTCTTGTCTAAACTATTTATCGTCCACGTTTCACTTTCATACATGGCTACACTCCATACAAATACTTTCAGAAACGACTTCCTGACATTTAAATCTATACTCGATGTTAACAAATTTTTCTTCTTCAGAAACGCTTTCCTTGCCATTGCCAGTCTACATTTTATATCCTCTCTACTTCGACCATCATCAGTTATTTTGCTCCCCAAATAGCAAAACTCATTTACTACTTTAAGCATCTCATTTCCTAATCTAATTCCTGCAGCATCACCCAATTTAATTCGACTACATTCCATTATCATCGTTTTGCTTTAGTTGATATTCATCTTATACCCACCTTTCAAGACTGTGTCCATTCTGTTCGGCTGTTCTTCGAGGTCCTTTGCTGTCTCTGACAGAATTACAATGTCATCGGCGATCCTCAAAGTTTTTATTTCTTCTCCACGGACTTTAATTCCTACTCCAAATTTTTCTTTTGTTTCCTTTACTGCTTGCTCAATATACAGATTGAATAACATCAGGGATAGGCAAAAACCCTGTCTCATTCCCTTCCCAACCACTGCTTCCCTTTCATACCCCTCGACTCTAATAACTGCCATCTGGTTTCTGTACAAATTGTAAATAGCCTTTCGCTCCCTGTATTTTACCCCTGCCATCTTCAGAATTTCAAAGAGAGTATTCCAATCAATATTGTCAAAAGCTTTCTCTAAGTCTACAAATGCTAGAATCGTAGGTTTGCCTTTCCTTAATCTTTCTTCTAGGATATCCTAGAAGAAAGATTCCTCCAGCTCCTTCTCAATTAGTTCACCTCCTGGTGCAACCAGTGGCTCCTCGAAATCAACCCTACCGGAACCCAGGCGATAATAATTGAGCGTACCACCAGCAGATTCCATTCCGACAACTTTTATCTTACGATTTACAACCGCCCTATCCAGTTAACTGACACATTAAAATACCTCGGACCAACACTGGATCGCCGACTAACATGGAAGCCCCATCTACTAACCATTCTACAGAAAGCCCAGAGCAGACTAAAATTACTAAAACTACTATCCAGCCGAAGATGGCGATTGCATCCTTCCACAATCCTCCATAGCTATGTCGCTGATCCGACCCATTCTCTGCTATGCAAATGTGGCATGGACTTCCACTCCTCCTTCCTCGTATCACGCCCTACAGATCCTAGAACGCCATGCACTCTGCCTGGCCTTTGGGATCTGCTTACGCCCCCCGACCCGCATCCTCTACCAATGTATAAAATTTCCCTCCCTCCTCTTCCATCTTGAACACTTCCGAATACCCTACATTACCCAGAAACTCGACACTCCCCACCCCATAATTTCACACTGCTCACTGCTCCTGGTACTCTACTGCACCTCTACCACCACATTCCCCCAACACTACACATCCACACTCTCCACATTGTTTCACAACGAAATTTTAATCGCCCTCCCTTACACGACTATGAAATCCGCCCTAATATATACCTAGCCTTCCTGACCTAAACAGAGCCCAACGCGCCTCATCTGGTCAGGAACCCCCCCCTCTTCACTCCTCTCCACCCACAGCCTAAGGATTGGTGCGGAACGGCATCCGTCTTCACTCTCTTGCATTCCTCTTCCAAACATCCGCATACACAATCACGCTCTTACACACTACCCCAGCTGCAAAATTCCCATGATACCCTTCTTCTTGGCAGTCTAGGCTCACTCATCATTCCACCCATGTATCCCTTTGTTCAACGGAGAACACACCGACTTTTTACTTTTTAACTTTTACAACTGTCCCTCTGTGGCCGAAGAGCGGCGACTTCTACCCGCTGATAGCCCACTCCGCCTACATCCCCCCCCCCCCCCCCCACCAATACTAGGCGAGGCGAATGAATGACAATAAACGAAAAATATGAGGACACGGTGATAACAGAATGGCATAGCCAGGATACAAAGTCACGAAGGAGGTATGCGACAATGTCGAAATATATGTCTAGTCTGCAAAATGCTGAATAAGTCGCTGAAGGAAACGTCACTGACTGAATGCAAAATGACTTTATATTAATCCAGTATTACGCGTTTCAAAATGGTTAAAATGGCTCTGAGCACTATGGGACTTAACATCTTAGGTCATCAGTCCCCTAGAACTTAGAACTACTTAAACCTAACTAACCTAAGGACATCATACACATCCATGCTCGAGGCAGGATTCGAACCTGCGACCGTAGCAGTCCCGCGGTTCCGGACTGCAGCGCCTAGAACCGCATGACCACCGCGGCCGGCATTACGCGTTTCATCCGTTAAAATATAATAAATCACAGAACAGTATATGAAATAAAAATCAGCTACAATAATGTCATATACGTCTAATAAAACAGTCACAATCATAAAACGACACGTACCCTGTAACTTCAAGTAACCAGTGGACATAACAGTTACGTTATATTGGTAAAACACATGAGCAGACTGATAAGAGATTATTGATCATTAAACGACTACACAAATGTTGAACACCAGATGGCGTAGCAAAAGTGGGGGAGGCGCTGTATAGTGCCATCATATCAATTACACTGAAGTGACACAAGTCATGGGACAGCGATATGCATATATACAGATGGCGGTAGTATCGTTTACACAAGTTATAAAAGGGATTCACTTGATTCATGTGAAAGGGTGTCCGCCGTGATTATAGGCGCACGACTGGAACTAACAGACTTTGAAAGCGGAATGGTAGTTGCAGCTAGAGGCATGGGACATTCTATTTCGGAAATTGTTAGGGAATTCGATATTATGAGATCCATAGTGTCAAGAGTGTGCCGAGAATACAAAATTTCAGGCATAGCCTCTTGCCACGGACAACACAATGGCCGAGGGACTTCTCTTAACGACCGAGAACAGCGGCATTCACGTAGAGTTTTGTCAGTGCTAACAGACCAGCAACACTGTGTGAAATAACTGCAGAAATCAATGTGACACATAACGTACGACGAACGTGTCCGTTACGACAGTGCTGCGAAATTTGGCGTTAATAGGCTGCGACAGCAGACACCCCATACGAGTGCCTTTGCTAACAGCTCGACACCGCCTGCAGCGCCTCTCCTGGGCTCGTGACCTTATCGGTTGGATCCTAGATGACTGGAAAACCATGTCCTGGTCAGATGAGTCCCCATTTCAGTTGGTAGCAGCTGATGATAGGGTTACAGTGTGGTGCAGATGCCACGAAGCCGTGGACCCACGTTGTCAACAAGGCACTGTGCAGGCTGGTGGCGCCTCCATAATGGTGTGGGCTGTGTTTACATGGAATGGACTGGGTCCTTTGGTCCAACTGAGCTGATCATTGACTGGAATTGTTTATGTTCGGCTACTTGGAGACCATTTGCACCCATTGTTGGACTCCATGTTCCTAAATGACATTGGATTTATTATGAATGGCAATGCCCCATCTCATCAGGTCTTAGTATTGCTGGGCGATAATGCTCGACCTCATAGAGCACGTGTGGTTGATGTTTTCCTGGAAACGTAAGATATTGCACGCATGGCATGGTCTACTCGCTCACTCGATTTGAATCCTATGGGATGCACTAGAGACACGGGTTGCATCACGACAGCATCCACCAACCCATCCCCAAGACTTGCGTGCAGCTCCGCAGGAAGAATGGGCGTTATTGCCTCTCCATGACATTGATGACGTCATTCACAGCATGCGCCATCGTTTGTCAGGTCTGTATTTTTGCCAAGGTGGTCACACCCCATATTGAGCACATTAACCAGTTGTCGAAATGTGTGTGTAAATTCCTAATGTTGGCAAAAACTGAAAAACTTTTTTTGTCCACCGGTGCCCTTCCTAAGAAATCATCTTGGCATTTGATTAAGGCAAATCACGGAAAGCCTAAATCAGGATGGCCAGATGCGGGTTTGAACCGTCTTCCTTCCGAATGCACGTGCAGTATGCTAACCACTGCGCCACCTTGCTCTGAGTTTACGTTCTGTTTTCTTTATATTGTTTCTACTTTACTATCATCTGATTATACTGTTTTGCGGAAAAATAGAAGCAACCTTGTAAAATTTCTGTTTGTTGGTTTACTTTTGGACACCAGTGTAGTTATGTCTACGGCTTTCATTTTTAGTCTTGACCAGGAACCTCTGGTCGTTTTAATATTGTCTTGTTTGTTATACCTAAAATGTTACACAGTGTCTGTTCTGATTATTATGGTTAATTTCAGTTGTACATGTTTCTATAAAGTTCCTTATTTTGTTTTGTTGTGCTAATATGTCAGCAGTAAATGTTTAATTCTTTGTAACTATTTATGCCATGCAGCACATGAGACTTTATTAGCATTTAGGTACGCTACTTTTTGTTTAGAACATGTAGAGAACTGTACTGTTCATGTTATTTGTTTTATTTATTTTTTACTTGTCATCTGCAAGCCATGCTTATTTTTCATAGTGAATGCCCTTACTTTTTAAGTATTATACTTGTATATACCACCAATTAAAACTGTGCCACTATGTAGCGTCGTACTTTTACGTGCAACACCCTCTGGGGTCCAACACGTGTATCCTCGTCAATAGACACACCGGGAATGCTGTAAATTATGCTGTGTAATTATTTTAAATTACGCTTATCTTCTGTAAACTTTTCTCTCTTTTATTGTGAATTGCTTTGAATTCTCTTGGTTTAATGTTGTTTGTAAGTCGTATGAAATTCATACGATGTTGCTGTAGAGCGGCATACCCACTTCTATAATCTTACTCGTGTTTGTTACCAGTATAACATGTAACTATTATGTCCATTGGTTACTTGAAGCTCCAGGATACGTCTCATGATTTTAATGTTTTTATTGTATGCCATTGTTGGTTTTGTAAACTATTTTTATTTCATATGTAGTTGTGTGATTTATTTTATTTTAAAAGATGCTGGCACACCCAAAAACGTGCAATATTGGGTTAATAAAATCACTTTGCATTTAGACAACGATCTTTACCTCACCGATCTATTCGGAATTTTGCAGACTACTCGTAAAGAAGAATAGATCGGTCAGTATAGCTCAGTGAATTCGAACGTGAGCCACCCCAACAGCAAATCCGTCAGGCCTCCAAAGTTGACCGTTAGTGATTTTGAAGCGGAAACGTGAAAGAACAAATACAGCCAAACCGAGAGCAGACATACATAGTGCACCGACAGACAGGGACCTTCAGGCTTTACAGACGGTGTTTGTAAAATTTGCACGAATCAGCGGAAGGAATCACTTGTGAGTTCCAAAGCTGTAACGGCAGTCCATATGGCATAATGACTGTGTTTAGGGGGCTAAAAACAATGTGGTACAGTGGTATAGCAGGCTTCTCATAAACCTCACATATCAGTAGCCGGTACTAAACGACACTTGGTGTGGTGTAAGGGCGTATGACTGAAAACAAGTGATTTGTAGTGTTGACTCATGTTATATCCCGTGGCAGTCCAATGGAAAAGTATGGGTTCGGCGAATGCCTGGACAATGTTACGTGCCATCAGTGTAGTGCCAACAATGAAGTACGAAGGAGACTGTGTTACAATATGGGGTATTCTTCGTTGGTGTGGTGTGGTCCCCTTATCGTGCTGAAACTGTTAAGTATGGGAGAATATGAACACATTTTACAGCATTGCGTATAATAGAGGAACAGTTCGGCGACTATGATTGTTTGTATCGGTACGACAATGCGCCCTGACATAGTGCAGTACTGTGAGGCAATACGTTTTGGACAATAACGTTGCGAAAATGGAATGCCTTGCCCAGATTTCAGACATAAACCCAAAGGAACACCTTTGGAATGAGTAAAACGACTGAGGTTGGCCCAGACACCAGCGTCCAACACCACTACCTTCTCTCGTTTCGGCTATTGAGGAAGAATGGGCTGCCGTTCCTGCACAGACATTCAGACATCTCGTTGAAAGTTTTCCCAGAAGGGTTAAAGCCGCCATTAAAAAATCTCCGCCGAAACAGGCCATGAAGGCCCAACGGTACCGACAGCTGGCAGCCCACAGGCATCACTGGATGCGGATACGGAGAGGCATGGGTCAGCACACCACTCTCCCGATCGTATGTCAGTTCACGAGACCGGAGCTGCTACTTCTCAGTCAAGTAGCTCTTCAGTTTGCCTCACGAGGGCTGAGTGTATCCCGCTTGCCATCAGCACTCGGCAGACCGGATGGTCACCCATCGAAGAGCTAGCCCAGCCCGAGAGAGCTTAACTTCCGTGAACTGTCGGGAAACGGTGTTACCACTGTGGCAAGGCCGTTGGCAAGCCATCATAAAGGCGAAAGGTTTTAATGTCCAGAAATGATCCCATAGTGCATTACGCTTTTATGGCGTGTGGGATCTTAATAGAGATTAATTTATGAAGTACGTCGGCACGTTAACAACCAACGAGTTTCACGTCGTCTATGGTACCAGTATCATGCGAGAAACAGAAACGTTAAATTTCTACTGAGAAAGTGTTCATACTGCTATGTGTGTGGACCCAGAGTTCGTAAACAGCAATGTTTCAAAGTTACTCTGCCACAACGATACAACAGCACATTCTGGCACTGCATCATCAGGCCATGAACAGGAAGTCGTGTGGAATAATTGGCTCAGAGATTTCAAAAAATGGTTCAAATGGCTCTGAGCACTATGGGACTCAACATCTGAGGTCATCAGTCCCCTAGAACTTAGAACTACTTAAACCTAACTAACCTAAGGACATCACACACATCCATGCCCGAGGCAGGATTCGAACCTGCGACCGTAGCGGTCTCGCGGTTCCAACTATAGCGCCTAGAACCGCACGGTCACTCCGGCCGGCTCAGAGATTTCACACGGTTGTTCAGTCTCCTACTTGAACGGAATTTCTTCTTTTGTGTGTATTGACATCTTTTCTCTTTTTCGCGCATGCGCGTGTATGTGTGTACGTATCTTTACATTATGAACGTCTGTGGTGAGAGACGGACTGTAATGACGTAGTAATAAAACATTGGACTCCTATTCATGACGAGCGCTGTTCAGATCCTAGCCTTTTTTCTTTGCCAGTATTACTCCCGTTAATGACTTTTTTATTGGTTTATTTTATTGGTGAGGGAGAAGCCCAGTACAATTATTGAGTTGGTGCGTAAGTACGTAGCGTTTTTCCATAAGTTTAATGAACACAACAGATACATATAACATAAAATTTAGTCATCACTAATATATTCTCAATCTGCCAATACTGGGGTAACTTTTCGATTCCACGACTGTAGGTATCACGCGATTTGGAGGCGAAGAACTCGTCGAGCCACGTTCAGAGTGCTTTGTCATTCGGGAAGGAAGTTCCTAGAAGGTTGTTTGATATCGAACGGAAAATGTGAAAATCTGGCGGCCCAAGATCAGATGAATAAGGTGGGTACGAAATGGTTTCCTAACCCAAATCCCGAATAGTGTTTTTGTCACACGAGCAGAATACGGGAGGGTGTTATCGTGGACTAACATCACTGCAATCATCCTTCCTCGTTGTTGCTCCCGGATTGCGTCTGTAGACGCCTCATTTGTTGACAATAACAGTCAGCAGTGATGGTTCTACCTTGGGGGAAGCAGTTCATAGTACATCACACCATCGCTGTTCCACCAGATGCATAAGATTGTTTATTGTGAATGTGCGCAGGTCTTTGCACGGGAAGTTGTTACTTTGTTTGGGCTCAACCATTCCTTTCCTTTCCTTATGTTAAAATAAAGATACCATTTCTCGTCACCATTAACGATACAGGATAGAAACGGTCGGTGTTTTTCACTAGCCACCCACTGATTTTGGCTTAGAGCATGCGGCACACGTACACCCGATTTTTGACAATGTCGTACGATCACAGTTCATCACATTTGTCAGTTACCGAGTACACTGACGTAAATTATTGTGGATTAATGCGTTCAAACGATCTTCATCAAACCCTGAAAATCTTCCTGAACGTGGAGAGTTCCTGATGCCAAACGATTCTCCATAAAACGAGAAAACTGTTTTCTTGATGTTCTCTGTCCAGTGGCATTATTCCCATACACAGCGCTAATGTTTCTGGTTGTCTGCACTCTACTGAACGCAAACAGAAGAATATGTCGGAAGCGTTCCGGTATTTCCACGTGGTTGGTTGGTGAATTTGGGGAGGGGACCAAACAGCGATGTCATCGGTCCCATCAGATGAGGGAAGGAGGGGGAAGGAAGCCGGCCGTGCTCTTTCAAAGGAACCATCCCGGAATTTGCCTGAAGGGATTTAGGGAAACCACGGAAAAACTAAATCAGGATGGTCGAACGCGGGTTTGAACTGTCATCCTCCCGAATGCAAATCCAGTGTGCTATCCACTGCGCCACCTCGCTCGGTATTTCCTCTTGGCATCCATTCTATGACGTCGACAGTTTCCCTCACTGTGTCGAAACGACAATATTTTATCTCATATATCAACAGTGAACTATAAATAAAAGATGATAATCTATAAATGAACCTATAGCAACCCCAATACCTACATGCAAAACAAAAACTTATATACCAACCTAATAAATAGCCTATACCTCTCGTACTACTGGTCCCAATGCAATTTTTGAGTCACCAGCAACAGTTTCACATGGCCTTATTGCATGAGGAGATGTCTGGGAGTGAAACCCGGTACCTGACGCATAGTCCTGCTATCCAAGTGTTGGTCATGATAAACTCTACAACTACCAGGATTAATTCAGTGTAAAGAATCTCCTGCTTACCAAGCAGGTGCGTTAAGTACTGCGCCTCCAAGGACACACTGCTCAGCGCAACTGGGCGGACTACCTCAGCATGCCTCACGGTCGACCCAGGTTCCCACCGAGCACCACGTATCCCCAGTCCGTGTCCATTCCCTCCATGCTCGCTACTCTGAGATTCCCGCAGGAGGTCAGACGTACTTGTGCATCCACCCTGAAGAAGGTTGATCCATTATCCATCAAGGCGAATCAATTATATGAATATTTCGGACACAGGATTGTCAGGTTCAAATGGTTCAAATGGCTCTGAGCACTATGGGTCTCAACATCTGAGGTCATCAGTCCCCTAGAACTTAGAACTACTTAAACCTATCTAACCTAAGGATATCACACACATCCATTCCCGAGGCAGGATTCGAACCTGCGACCGTCGCGGTCGCGCGGTTCGAGACTGAAGCGCCTAGAACCGCTCGGCCACTCCGGCCGGCAGGATTGTCAGGAACAGTCTGAAAAGCTTGTAAGGGCGTTGCAGGGGAGATTGTATTGAGGAATAGTTGTTAAGATCAAAATTCGATACGCTGCGCCGTTGCTGAATTATTTAGCGCCGAAGTTAGCCAATGAGGAGTTGCACCCGCTATAATGAGTTAATACGCAGATGTCTGTGGGTCCGTGAGTTACCACTTGTTGAAATGCTCTTTACTAGTTATAATTTGACTGTTCAGACGTGATAAATTTAAGGTGGATCAACAAAAGCTAAGTTTGTTCAGTTTGAGGAAACCAAACTAAGAACAAGTTTGGCGACACTGCCTCTGACAGGTGCTTGAAGTAGCTCGCGCGACTCCTGATTTGATAACTTCAGTGTTAAATAACTCTGAAAGGCGGAGCGTACCCAGTTTTTTCTTAACAATTATTTCTCAGCACAACCTTCTCCTGCAACCTCTTTACAAGCTATTCGGACTGCTGCTGAGCACTTTGTGTATGATTACATGTACGTTACACTTGATAAGGGCCATGTGATCGAAATCGGCCAGTACACTTATATGATCACCATTGATGACCTGCAGCCGTCTAGAACGAAATAATATTTAATTTAATACCTTCAGCTGCTGACGGGCGTTGATATATATCACCGGGGACAGGTGAAAATGTGTGTCCCTACCGGGACTCGATCCCTGGATCTTCTGCTTCCACGACATACGCTCTTTCCATGTGAGCTACCGATTGCACAGAGAACAGTGCGACTGCAGGGACTATCTGCTCACGCCTCCCGCTTCCGAAAGAACAGACACCATATCTACATATCTATATAGTTCTGGCAATACCAGCCATGACCTTCTTCTGTGCGGATGCAAACATATTCCCCGAACTCTTATGGGACTTGGTAAGAATGTCTTCCACGAATAATGAGTGTGATGGGGTTTGACACTAGGAATATAGTGTGTGGACATACAAGGTGAGACTGTGGGTGTCGCGGGAGGCGTGCGCGACATAGTCCCTGCAGTCGCACTGTACTCTGTACTCTCGGTGGCTCAGATGGATCG
This sequence comes from Schistocerca serialis cubense, assembly GCF_023864345.2. NCBI lineage: Eukaryota > Metazoa > Arthropoda > Insecta > Orthoptera > Acrididae > Schistocerca > Schistocerca serialis. The sequence goes on from NC_064640.1 coordinate 823,388,016, forward strand.
CCGGCACGGTAGCTCAGCATGTTCGGTCAGAGGGGCTCCTCGCCCTCTGTAATAAAAAACTGAGTAAAAGGAATCAACGATCAACTTGAACGGATGTCTTGTGACGTCCACCCAGACAAAACGCAACGAACAAAAAAAAAAAAAAAGAAAGAAAGAAACATGTTATTCGAATAAGACAGTCCTGGTGGAACCATCGCCTCTTTTAACGGAGAAAGCTGAGACTAAAATAACACTCATACACTACGCACAGTCCGCCATACAGCTCATGGTGACTTGCGTGTATGAATGGAGATAGCGAAATATTTTATGTTACACAGATTGCCACAATAAAACAATGTAATTACCTGATAATCTTACCTTAGACTGCTCTGGATCACATTTAGCTCTCATACAGCTACAGTCCATTGCGCGATAGATGGATATACTACGTGATGCCATTTTTAGCATTCGTTTGCGGTTCGCTACTTGGACGCATCAGCTATGAAGTAAGAGAAATATACATTAAATCTCATGTTGTGAAATCTACCACAGACTCTCACTAATATTGAGTTCGGGATCTTGGGAAAGGCCGGGTAAGGTTTGGACGTTTATTCAAACGTTCATCATACCATATCTCAACACACGTGTTAATGCGATACAGGTGATTTTCAGATAGGCACCGTTGCCACAGAACATTACTTAAAAGGTATGAAGCACTTAAGCACCTGAAATATTCATGTAAACCTAGGCCGTAATACGTCCATGGGACAGTAATATTATAAATGACGGCATAGCACAAACTTTTATTCAACTTATCACAGAGTCACCTCCATATTAAAAGCTAGGAAACAGTCTGGTGCATAATTATCATCGGGATACAGGATTATTCCCATACATTAACCATTTATCGATTAAAAGATGGATGAGGTCTCCTCCAATGGTGATATTCAATTTCAGCTGCAAGTGGTTTGTGGAGTGAAATTTCGACCGAACGATAGCTAAAAGTCTGCAACTGTTTCGTTTCTGGAATTCACGTCGTTCGTGGTTGCGGAGAACGTATTTATGAGGTGTTTCTTGATTCCTGACAACACTTTAATTATAACTGTGACGATCCTTTTCAGTAGTTGGCGGTGACCACTCCAGAGTACTCGTTTACAGCTATTATTACCCTTCGTTGATAATTTTCTACGGCAGATTGTGTACGACGGCTCACCTTAGACACTATTGCACTAGATACGCCTACTACCCAACACACATTGTGACAATGCGAATATCTAGGTTTATATAATGATCTTTGAATGCTTGGTGGCATTAATACTGCTCTTATTACTACATGAATTAGCCTAGCAAAGTGTATTGGTGACCAGCCTCTGAAATTAACTACGAATACAGAAATGATTCTCTCAAAAACGTAAGTATCATTCACCATGTTTATTGTTCCAAAAGATTAAAGTTCTCTTGAATTAACTTCTAAAACAGCTGCTGAAAGCTACTGTGTGTGTATTTAGTATCTGCAAAAATGAATATTTCAAAACTTTCTCTAAAAGCACATTGAGCAACAAAGCCTCAGAGTAGATGAAGGCAACTATTAACGCCTGATCGCGGACAGATCAAGATTATACCATTCGCAAACTTTAACTACAATAGAAATGAAAGCATAGTTCCTGAACACGAAACTGGCAGATTTACAGAATAAGCTAAAACTTAAACGAAGGTCGCTTCACAGAAAACTGTTTCCACTACGTGAAATTACGTAACTTCTGATACGAAGATCATAATTTACGTCCGAAGACTCGTGTGAAATACAGCTTCCTTTATTTCTAAACGGAATCTTTCAAGCAGTAGATGCAGTTTGCAGAGAGTTCAGTCTTCCTAGATTTAAGAAGCGCGATAGACACTGAACCACATCATTGGCTAATATCCGAGATATGTTTATATTGAGTATCTCCCTGCAAATTTTCGATGAGAACTTCGATCGATGGAAAATTCACTACAGAATCCAGTAAGTTACATAGCTGTGAATGTTCAAACAGAAAGGAAAGTAACATCGTTATGCCCAAGAAAGCGTAATACGGCCCGTAATGTCCTCAATACAGGGTGGTCCCGAATTCATGGTACAAACTTTAATGGTAGGTACAGGACATTGTAACAAGGATTTATTGTATAGGAATGTATAGTCGCAGGTGACGCGGTGAGGCGTAAACAGGGGAAAGAGAAATGGAGTGATCGGTTGGTGTCACTGCCGGTAGAGGGCAGTAGATGAACATGATGTATCGCAGTAGGGACAAGCGCCATTCACAATTGTGCTGCCGTAGACGATGGGTGACTTTACGTATGCAGAAAAAGCAGACATGCATTACATGTACGGCCGTGCAAATGGTAACGCCAGAGCTGCGTTACGAATGTATCGCGTGGAGTATCCTAATCGACGAATGCCGGATCATAGAATTTTTCAACGGTTACATCGTCAACTTTGTGAAACAGGTACGTTCGACGTCAACAGACATGACGCTGGTCGATTAAGAGCTGTACGCACTCCAAGACTGGAAGAACGCATCTTGAACATAGTGGCTGATAGACCCGAGTCAAGCACAAGAACTGTTGCGCGTGACGTACATGTGAGTCATCAGACTGTATGCAGAGTGTTAAATGAAAATCGCTTACACCCCTTCCATTTTCAAAAAGTACAAGCATTGAATCCGGCAGATTATCCTCTTCGCGTGAACTTCTGCCAGTGGTTGTTGCAGCAATGTGCGTTGCAGCCGGATTTCGTAGGTCATGTGCTATTTACAGATGAAGCGACATTTTCACGCGAGGGTGTCTTTAATGCGCACAATTCCCATGTGTGGGCAACAGATAATCCACATGCAACGCGTCCACATGCGTATCAACAACGTTTCGGTATTAATGTGTGGGCTGGTATTGTGAACGACTTTTTGATTGGGCCATACTTACTACCCACGCGACTCTGTGGCGAAAGCTATCTTATTTTTCTGCAAGAAGTGTTACCAGAACTGCTGCAAGATGTTCCGCTCGCCATTCGTAACCGCATGTGGTTTCAGCACGATGGAGCGCCAGCACACTTCAGCACTGCTGTACGGAATTACCTGAATGCCACGTTTGGTGCTAGATGGATTGGGCGTGGTGGACCAGTCCCTTGGCCACCCCGATCTCCTGATTTCTCTTGCCTCGATTACTTTTTATGGGGACATCTTAAGAGTCTTGTTTATGAGACTCCAGTTGACTCAGATGAGGATCTCGTTGCTCGCATATCTGTAGCTGCTGCAGGTGTGCGTGAAATACCAGGCATCTTTGAACGTGTACGCCAATCGCTGCACCGACGCTGTCAAGCATGTATCGCTCATGGTGGACGCAATTTTGAACACTTACTGTAAACATGACACTTGTCAACAACGATTTCAATAAAATCTTTCGTTTTCCTTTCGGCCGTTATTTCCCCTGTTTACGCCTCACCGCGTCACCTGGGACTATACATTCCTATACAATATATCCTTGTTACAATGTCCTGCACCTACCATTAAAGTTTGTACCATGAATTCGGGACCACCCTGTATACATAAAAAAATCGTCGGGTGAGATCAGTTGCAGTGTCAGTTTATCCTTTCACGATTGTGTCGTCTACAGGAAAGCGTTATAGCAACGCGATCGTGAGAAAATGCAGATTCGTTCGGAAATACTTTCCACTTGCTGTAAAGAATGTCTCCTCTCGTTAAGTACGGATAAAGGTTAGATAATTCCCACAGAAAACGGAAGAAACCCGACAGTATCCTTTTACAAAATTTGTCGCAAATTTCTTGAGCTCGTCACACCATATAAATACGAGGGGCATTTAACAAACGGGTCAGATCGTTGATGCAGAAGCAACGAAAAAAGCACGCCAGATTTTTAAGAACACAAAATCCCCAAGATTGGCAAAGTTCTACAGAAGTTCGAAATATGGCGCATACTTCAATGCGAGACGCTTTTAGTAATTTCCACAACGAAATTCTGTCTCGAAATCTAGAAGGAAAGAGATTTTGGTCATACATAAAGCACACCAGTGGTAGGACGCAATCAATACCTTCACTGCGCGATAACAACGGTGAAGTCACTGATGACAGTGCCACTGAAGCAGAGTTATTAAACACGGCTATCAGAAACTCCTTCACCAAAGAAGACGAAGTAAATATTCCTGAATTCTAGTCAAGAACAACGGCCAAGACGTGAAACATAGAAGTACATATCCTTGGAGTAACGAAGCAGCTTAAATCAGTTAATAAAAGCTAGGCCTCCGGTCAAGATTGTATACCAGTCAGGTTCCTCTCAGAGTATGGATAAAATAGCTCCATGTTTAGCAATTATATATGACCACTCGCTGACAGAAAGATCCGTACCTAAAGACTGGAAAATTGCTCAAGCCACACCGATACCCAAAAGGGGAAGGAGTAGTAATCCGCTGAATTACAGGCCTACATCACTAACGCCGATATGCAGCAGGGTTTGGGAACATATACTGTATTCGAACATTAGGAAGCACCTCGAAGAAAACGATTTATTGACACATAGTCAGCACGGTTTCAGAAAATATCGTTCTTGTGAAACACTACTAGCTCTTTATACTCATGAAGTAATAAGTGCTATCGACAGGGGATGTCAGATTTATCCCATATTTTTAGATTTCCAGAAGGCTTTCGACACCGTCCCTCACACGCGTCTGCTAACCAAACTGCTTGCCTACGGAGTATTGCCTCAGTTGTGCGACTGGATTCGTGATTTCCTGTCAGAAAGGTCACAGTTCGTAGTAATAGACGGAAAGTCATCGAGTAAAACAGAAGTAATATCCGGCGTTCCCGAAGGAAGTGTTATAGGCCCTCTATTGTTCCTGATCTATATTAACGACGTAGGAGACAATCTGAGTAGCCGTCTTAGACTGTTTGCAGATGATGCTGTCATTTACCGTCTTGTAAAGTCATCAGATGATCAAAACGACTTGCAAAACGATTTAGATAAGATATCTGTATGGTGGGAAGTTATTCACATGTTTACTAAAAGAAATCAGCTAAATTTCGATTACGCGATAAGTCACACAAATCTGAAGGCGATTCATTTGCAGAACACTTAGAAGGTGCAACAGGTCTACTACAGAGACTGCTTAACCACGCTTGTCCGCCATATTTTGGAGTATTGCTGTGCGGTGTGGGATCCGCATCAGGTGGGACTGACGGATTGAAACTTCCCCTTAGAACAATTTCTGAATTACTGTGCTGATAAACCTCTTACATTATTTGCTTTTCAAACAGCTGAGCAAAACTGAACGTACTCAAACATTCACTAAAGTGACACACAATACTTTTAGCGCAACGCAATCTGACTTTCAAAAATCCCTCCAAAAGAATGGCCCTGACTAACGTTAACCTATACCTTTCACAAATCACTTACCTCACCAAAAATCTTCGTTACTCGAACTACTGCAATACAGCGAGCGCCACTACTGCCAGCTAAATAAAAGATTCAAACTACTGAAGGCACTAACTACTGATAGGCATAGTTAGCAAATGAAAGATTTTGATAGAGAACAAACAATATATTTACCTTAATAGTGTTGAAAAGTCATAATATACATAGCAGTTCATGACATCCAGTCTTACAAATTTCAAAACTCCGCCATTTCTCTCCCCACATCCACCACTGCTGGCGGCTCACCTCCAACTGCGCAACGCTACGCGCTGTTAACATCCAGCTGCCCAACACTACAATGGCAGACAACAATGCAAACTAGCCACAGACTGCACACAGCACAGCCAGTGATTTTTCATACAGAGCGCTACGTGGCGTTACCAATAAGAAAACCTAAACAGCCTACTTACATAGCCCCCACGCTCCCCACAAAAAATTTTACAAATTGTTTTGGGCAGTGGCCAATAATGATTTGATAAAATTTTTCATAATTACAATAACAAAGATATCAAATGCACACACTTATTGATAGAATGTTGGTCAAAAGCAAAAATTTTCTCACAGTCCATAAAGACAGTCCTGATCATTCATCACAGTAAAATAGCAGTGTTTTTCTCAAAGTCTGAGCAGTAAAAGAAAATGCACACGGAAGTAGTGGATTTCCATGCAGTCTTGAAGAAGTAGTGTTGTCCTTCCAACGGAAAGACAGTGCTGACTCTTGACATGCAGACAGGTAATGGGCCACAACAGAGCAAACCCACCGCAGAGTCAGTCGAGGTTTTGAAGAATATTGGTAGGTAGGTCATCACAGAGTAGACCCACTGTAGTCCTGGTAGCGATTACGGTATTGGTGGGCCACCAGAGGTGCAGACCCACTGTAGTCCTTGTAGAAATAATGGTATTGGTGGGTCATAAAAGGTGCAGACCCACTGTAGACCTTGTAGAGACGGCCAACAGCCATCTGTTGCGACTGTGCAGGTGCACAATCACCATCGAAGAGCCTTGCGTAGAATATAGCAAGTCCATAAACCACCACTTGTGCACTCACAAAGTTTTTGAATTGTCCTTAGAACCAGCAATGCTGTTAACCAGTCCCTTGCTGAATTATCAACACACGTCCAAACACTAACAGTCCTCTTTTTTTCACATATTTTGCATATACTATGACCAACAGAAATGTGTGCAGTGAAATGAATGCTTACAAGTTACTTAATTTGATGAACTGGTGTCAATTACAATATTATAACATGAGAATACAATAATAATGGTACAAAATACGTCATTAAAAACATAACAGTACAGATAACATTTGTAGTAACACAGACTTTACAAAAGAATAGAAATAAACATATACATCAGTGTTACAGGAATTATGACATGAGTACGTACATAAAAGATCAGAATAACTTTCGAAACATCAACTTCACAAATGAGCATTAAAAGAAAACAGAATAAATAGTGTCTAAACATCTTTACAAAGAAAATAACATATCATCAGAAAAATTCTACAACATAACTCTAATTAGCTAAACACATTAAGACAGGAAAAACACAAATTCACATAGTGTAATAACACAAAAATACAGGACAGGGTTTGTTTTCAGTGTGACATTTGGTACTGCAGTCCACCTCAAAACTTCATTCCATATATCTTTCCTCTTATTTCAACATTTCTTTCCACCAAAAAAATTCTATCCAAGCATGCTTTCCGTATTTATATGTTCACACATTCCTTACCTCATTATTTATTTTCCATTATCTTATCTCATCATTTATTTCCAAGAAAATCCTACCTAAACCTGTTGTCCCTAAACCCTACTTTTTTGGTTCATATCCTCTTTCAAAATACTTTTTTGGCCAAACCATTTTCTTATAGCTTCTCAATGCATTTCCTCCAATTCATCACAACTCGTTCTCTTATATAGCCAACCCCTTCTTAAGCTAACTTAAATCTACTGAGCTCAGATGCTAAACTAAGAGACGAGGCAATGCAGCAGCACAAAACAATTAATACAAACAGCAATGAAAAAAAATGGAAATTGTCAAAGCAAGCTACAGTAAATCTAAATTACCAAGCAAATGCAACATTACAACTAATATGAGCCAATGTGCAGCAACAAGAAAAAAAAATCAGTAGTAAAACTGGCTTAACAGAGTAATACAAAGTGAAATTCAGTAGCACTATGCCTGGTAAACAGCAGTAGCAAATGCATTAACTTATATCTAAACATGACAAACCCACATGCAGAAAAAATAGTACACTAAAAACAACAATGCAGGTAAGGGAAATGTATATTTACATCTCAATGTTTATGTAATTAAAGTGGTGCACCACAAGAAGTTATTCTACCAAAAAAATTACCAAGTAGTTTAAAAGAAAATTCCGAATGCAATACCTGTGAAGGGAAATGCTAGCGCGTAATTGTAGAGAGAATCTCCTTTGTAATTGCAGTCTTTCATTGTTGTACAGTAAAACAGTTGTGGCATGCATGTAGATTTGCACGAAGTATTTTGCAGCTGCGCTTGCAGTTAAGTAGATATTATTTTCAGTGCTATGTTAATGTGTTCTCTTATTGTTGCTCTTCAAATTGTGCTTTTCTGTGTTATCGTGTGAAATATTGAGACAATAATGGCGTGTGAAAAACGTAATACTAGGCTCCAAAGTAAACTGAGAAATGACAGTGAAGACGAAAGCAGCGTGTTAGCGCCACCATGTAATGAATTAACTAATGTTCTAAGGGGAAGTTTCAGGATGACATCGAAAAAGTACAAGGAAGGGCAGCTCGTTTTGTTTTATCGCGAAATAGGGGAGATAGTGTCACAGACATGGTACGTAAATTGGAGTGGCAATCATTAAAACAAAGGCGTTTTTCGTTGCGACGGGATCTTCTCATGAAATTTCAATCACCAGTTTTCTCCTCCGATTGCGAAAACATTCTGTTGGCAGCAACCTACATAGGGAGAAATGATCATCACGATAAAATAAGAGAAATCAAAGCTCGCACAGAAAAATTTTAGTGCTCGTTTTTCCCGCGTGCCGTTAGAGAGTGGAATGGTAGAGAGACAGCTTGAAGCTGATTCATTGAACCCTCTGCCATTTGAACTATTTCAGCCGGTAAAGTCACGGTGATGGTTTTCTGGGGTTCTGAAGGGGTTATTCTGTCCGATGTCCTCCATCATGGTGCAACGATCGCCTCTGAAGTTTATTGTGTTACACTCAGGAGAATAAGTACACGACTTCAGCGAGTTTGTCACCACAAAAATGCAAGCGAACTTCCCGTTCTTCACGACAATGTAGAGCCTCATAGAAGTCTGCTCACCCGGAAGGAGGTCATAAAACTTCATTGGACTGTTCTTCTTCATCCATCATACAGACTAATCACGTACCTTTTAACTCCGATCTGTCTGGCCCAAAGAAGGATCCACTCCGCGGGAAGCAGTATTTGGGTGATGGGGAGGGTACTGATGCTGCAAGACGATGGCTCTCGCAGTAAGGTGGCGTATGGCCTTCGCATTGAACGGAGATTATGTCGAAAAATAGGGTTTTGTAGCCAAAAGAGTCGGAAATAATGTGGTGTATAGGAATTCTGAATGAAACCAACCTGCTTTCAGAATAAAATGAGTTGCGGTCTTACTGAAGGCCCCTCGTATTTAGCGGTAATACCAAGAAGCTGTATGAAACTGGGTGAAAACTTATGCTCAGTATTAGAGACAGATTTCTTGGGAAGGTTCTTCGAAAGTATATTGCATCTTTAAAGGAAAACTTGAATCTAACAATATTGTGCAATGAATTCTAGAGTATTGTTCCAGCGTTTGATGTCTTTATCGAGTAGGCATCATATCAGACATTGAACAAATTCAGAGACACGTTGCTAGAATAGTAACAGGTCGGTATAGCCCATACGGAAGTTTAGCAGAGAGAACTTACATCGCAATCTTCGGAAGAAAGACGACGCTGTTTCCGGAAATCCTGTCTGTAAATCTGAAGTTCGAGAACGACTGCGACCAATCTGCTAGCTCCATCGTATATCCCACGTTAGGGTTATGAGAACAAGATGAAGCTCGGGGCACATACAAGTGCATACAGACAGTAATTCTTGGCTTGCTCCTTGGGCGAATGGAATGGGATAGAAAATCTCTGATATTGCTACAAACTACCCTCTGCCAGACTCTGCATACCGGCTGGCGCAGTATACAGGGTGATTCAGCTGTCCCTGTTTTTGGGTTTTATGTAACCTGCAACGCCTTCAGATACCACGCACAAGATCTTCATATTCTGTTGCTCGCTACATGCAAACTCTTAGTCCTACAGAAAAAATGAACAGGACCTTTTGTAGGAAGTTTAATGTAGTTAAATTTGGTACTATGTTTTCGCCAGAGGCCATAGTTTTCTAGTTATTCAAGAAAAACCTACAAAAGTAACCTAAAAACGTGCTTTTGTTGAATAACTCGAAAACGTACCACAGTATAAAATTTAGCTACATTAAATTTCCTACAAAAGGTCCCCTTGATTTTTGATGCAGTACTAATAGTTTGTGGGTGGCGAGCGAGAGAATATGAATATCTCGCACGTGTTTTCTGTAGGTGTTGCGTGTTGTTTAAAACCTATCGATAGTGGCAGCTGAATTATCCTGTATATGTAGCTACAGATATTGCCGACCAATCCATCTAACATATTTCTTTACCCACGATAGGTTCATTTACTAGAATAGCTTGATACGGGCGGTGTTAATGTCAATGAAAGGAAGTCGCATAGGCCACTGCTGTACCTGACCTCCATATCTCGGACAATTTACAGCGCATCTCCGGCTCTAGCAAGGACGTGAAGCTTCGTACAAGTGTGTATTCGACGGATGGGGAATGGGAAGGGAGGTTACGAGATTATGGGATAATGACTCTTCTCTCTCCAAAAACCAAAAGAAATGTACTCAGCACTGATGTATTATATTTGATGGAGGGAGAGAGAAGTGAGAGAAAAGAGATAGGGGGAGGGCACATCACCCCTACCGCACCCTTCAGAACCTGACCAGGGGCCTGCACCTTCCTCCGTACGTTTATACATTTGATTATTCCTTGCACACGGATCCTATCACTGACTGCTGTCTTTAGCCTATGTTATTACGTCTGTACCAGCTACCAGTTTCGCTTCAGGCATATGTATGGCGGGAATAATTCTGTTTCCTGGTGCAGGATTCATCTGTCAAAACTATTATTTTCCAGTCGTTTTTGGTCCAGTTCCTAGATTCTTAGACTCATTATACATGGCTCCGTCATTTCATCGCTGTGAGAAGCATTCAGACTGGTATAAATCTGCTCTGCACACTTTGAAATCTGCAGCTTCTGGGGCAACTTTAAGCTTTACAGGCGTTATTGAATCTCTCAATGTAGCTACGATCAGATGTTGTCCTGTTTATTATCTTACACCAACTTGTAACAAACATTCGCTGTATCTTGGAAGCGCTACGAAAACCTTGAAGTGACCCTATACTGAAATACACTCCTGGAAATTGAAATAAGAACACCGTGAATTCATTGTCCCAGGAAGGGGAAACTTTATTGACACATTCCTGGGGTCAGATACATCACATGATCACACTGACAGAACCACAGGCACATAGACACAGGCAACAGAGCATGCACAATGTCGGCACTAGTACAGTGTATATCCACCTTTCGCAGCAATGCAGGCTGCTATTCTCCCATGGAGACGATCGTAGAGATGCTGGATGTAGTCCTGTGGAACGGCTTGCCATGCCATTTCCACCTGGCGCCTCAGTTGGACCAGCGTTCGTGCTGGACGTGCAGACCGCGTGAGACGACGCTTCATCCAGTCCCAAACATGCTCAATGGGGGACAGATCCAGAGATCTTGCTGGCCAGGGTAGTTGACTTACACCTTCTAGAGCACGTTGGGTGGCACGGGATACATGCGGACGTGCATTGTCCTGTTGGAACAGCAAGTTCCCTTGCCGGTGTAGGAATGGTAGAACGATGGGTTCGATGACGATTTGGATGTACCGTGCACTATTCAGTGTCCCCTCGACGATCACCAGTGGTGTACGGCCAGTGTAGGAGATCGCTCCCCACACCATGATGCCGGGTGTTGGCCCTGTGTGCCTCGGTCGTATGCAGTCCTGATTGTGGCGCTCACCTGCACGGCGCCAAACACGCATACGACCATCATTGGCACTAAGGCAGAAGCGACTCTCATCGCTGAAGACGACACGTCTCCATTCGTCCCTCCATTCACGCCTGTCGCGACACCACTGGAGGCGGGCTGCACGATGTTGGGGCGTGAGCGGAAGACGGCCTAACGGTGTGCGGGACCGTAGCCCAGCTTCATGGAGACGGTTGCGAATGGTCCTCGCCGATACCCCAGGAGCAATAGTGTCCCTAATTTGCTGGGAAGTGGCGGTGCGGTCCCCTACGGCACTGCGTAGGATCCTACGGTCTTGGCGTGCATCCGTGCGTCGCTGCGGTCCGGTCCCAGGTCGACGGGCACGTGCACCTTCCGCCGACCACTGGCGACAACATCGATGTACTGTGGAGACCTCACGCCCCACGTGTTGAGCAATTCGGCGGTACGTCCACCCGGCCTCCCGCATGCCCACTATACGCCCTCGCTCAAAGTCCGTCAACTGCACATACGGTTCACGTCCACGCTGTCGCGGCATGCTACCAGTGTTAAAGACTGCGATGGAGCTCCGTATGCCATGGCAAACTGGCTGACACTGACGGCGGTGGTGCACAAATGCTGCGCAGCTAGCGCCATTCGACGGCCAACACCGCGGTTCCTGGTGCGTCCGCTGTGCCGTGCGTGTGATCATTGCTTGTACAGCCCTCTCGCAGTGTCCGGAGCAAGTATGGTGGGTCTGACACACCGGTGTCAATGTGTTCTTTTTTCCATTTCCAGGAGTGTATTACGGGTCTAATGCACTGCTATCCGTTGTCTTTAGATCTCGTGCCTATTCGAGACAAGAAGTTCTCCATTCTTCTTCGAACAACACATTTGGGGTTTACAGAGAAATATTAACCATCATTTACAGCGATTTATCACGTCTGTTCTGTGTCCTCTTGGATGGATGTGTAGCAACCCATTCTTCTCTTACGTTTGCAATCAAGGTGGATGTGGATATTCGTGGTGATGCATAATCTCGCTATTCCCAGAACATTCGAGAAATGTCAGGTTGTAGTCGAGTCAGGATTTCGATACTGCCATCCTGCTACTTGCATTAAAAAAGGATACTATACAGAAAGCAGCTGGGAATTAAAGTATGCTGCGTTATGTTGTTGAATACAGTGATTTTCGACGAATATGTTTTCAGCGTGAATCAGCCATCAAGCTTTCAAATGATCCATGTAACAACCGGCACAATATTGTGACATAGAACAGATTTCTGCATGAGAAATGAGAGCACAAACTCCTGCCCTACCTCTAAATTTTATTGTGAGCTTTACAAAGGACAGATAATTACTTTTAGCCGCTGTTTTCCAAATCAGTATTATACAGTGTGTCAATTAGTGAAATGGTCTCCACGAGCAACACGTGGCTTCGAAGAGGATTTCACGGCGAGGGGTATGTCTTAGACGTAGATTTTGGAGAATGGAAGCTAAGTTTCCTTGCAGCTAGCTGAGTAATCACGATTTCATGAATATCAGCACAGACAAATGATGCATATACGCAAATGTCATTGATTCTGCTCTTTTTTTTTCATGCGGTGTAGAAAATACACACGCTGCTCTAGTACGTTGCGCTTCTCAGGCGTTTGCGAGAAATCGAGGTTCAAAGTTTTACGAGGCTGTCGAAAATCATAAACGAGCAAACGGTTCTGTACAAGCGCTTGTGTTTCTATAGCTAGAGCAGTTATATCCTTTAAAGGCGTAGCGGCTGGTCAATAGAATATTTTTCATCAGAATGAGTACTCATTTCATATCTTAACGGTTTCCTTTCCGCCAACTGTCGTCAAACGTGTTACAGCTGTACGACTCGAGGCCCAAGTAGGACAATACACGAACATTCGTCTAGAACTTCTCACCTGTATATTAAATGCGGCTTTCTTCTATGCTGCAAGTGTTCCTGTACTTTTACATTAATTAAATTTAATGGCATTACATCAAATATTAAAGTTAGTGCCTTCACCTGCTTACTGTGTAGATTTTGTGGGTAGGTTCTTTGTCTGTTTGTCAAAGGAAGCGTTCAATGTTGTGAAGTACACAACAAAGTCAGTTCTCTTTTGTAGTGTGTTTCACATAATATATTTTTCTCTATAACATACAAAACAATGGGTGAAAGAAAAATTTTTGTAGATAGGTAAAAGTGAGAATCGCTGCTTTTTCTTCAGAGCTATGAAAAAAGTTTATTTAGCATTTTAATTAACTGAACTGCATGTTCTTGGTGGAACATTGTATATTTATAAACTTATCGAAACACGGTTTTTTGCCTTTATTTACAAACATTTATTTTCGTGCGAGCTAGGTTTCAGGTTGTAAGGGCATTTTCTAGTACGGTGTAGTCTTCGACCCTTACATCTACGTTTTTTTATTGGAAGGTACAGATTTTTCGAAAAAAATCCGTTTTGATTTCTTGCAAGCAAACAATAAATTCTACGACTAAACCATTTCTCTTTTTGTCGATAGCTTACTCTTTTTTCAGTTTCTTGACATGTGATTAAATTTGATTGATAAGTACGTCTGATAACTCGATTCGTAAGTCCTTTTCTCAATAAATGGACAAAAAAACTGCGAGATTAACGTCATTTTTTCCTTCTGGTTAAAAATAAGAAAGCTATTCATGTTGGAGTTCCATGTACAGGGCGGTCATAAAATCTCGACCAATTTTACGAATGCATTTAAGTAATACCCATGTACGCTGACGAGCCAAAACATCGTGACCACTTGCTTATTAACCTGTATGTCCGTCTAGGGAACAAAATACATCACGGATTCAACAGTTCATTGGTATGTTTGTGGAGGTGTGTGGCATTAGATGTCTACACACAGGTCATGTAATTCGCATAAATAACGGGCCGCTGATTTGCGTACGCGGTGATGGCACCCGATAGCGACCCAGATGGGTTGCATAGGATTTACATCAGGCGAAATTCTGTAGCTCGGTTCTGGCTCCGAGACGCAGACAATTACATTGCTGAAAGAGGACATTTCCGTCGGGCAGAACATCAAGCATGAAGGTATGAAGGCGGTTGGCAGCTGTCAGCGCGTATTCGATTACTAATAGAGGTTCCATGCAAGCGAAGGAGAATGTCTCCCATAGCATAATACTGTTCCCACCAGCCTACGTCCGTGGCGCGCTGCACGTTTCGAGCCGCCGTTCACTTCGATGACGGCGTTTGTGGAGACGACCGTCTACCTAGTGTAGCAAAAATTGATTTATCCGAAGAGCCGGCACGTTTCCATTGATCGACGGTTGAATCGCGTTGATTCCGTGACCACTGCAATCGTAACTGAAGATGTCGCTGTGTCAGCATGTGACCACGTAGGGGTGGTCTGTTGCGGAGCTCCAAGTTCAACAATGTGCTGTGATTCCATCTTCTTACTGAAGCAATGGTTCCAGGAATTATTCCAGCATATCACAGTATATCCTGTAACTGACTCTTTTGCAACAATTGAGGATCCACGAACTGTGGCTTTTTTGAATCCTAGTCACACATTCACTTTTCGTGTGTCTCTTTGCCTATCAGTGATAGCGTGTGGTGGCCCATTACCTCATATGTAGCAGTTATGTTAGTTAACTTTGCCGCAGATACAGAATGTGACCTCAGTAAACAAAATGCGATGCATGACGTGTTCGCTGGGTGCAACTTCTATCAAATCGTAACACACAGCTTTGCGAGCTACGTAATATTTGCGGTCTAATATGTGAAGCACCTGAGTATGGTAGCTTTTTTCTTTAGCGTTAAGTGTAAAGCTTTCGGCGTCATTCATTTGGCCACCTCTAACTCGTTCATGAAAACGACTGGTTGATGCATTCTGACTTCTTGGGATATCTCCTCTGATTCGCTGAACCGTCTCGAGTGGAACAAGATGTCTCCGGAGTGTGACTCATCGGCAATGTTTCCATTTCTTTGGAACTTATTTTCAAGTAAGCGAATGTTTGCTCTTGTTTCTGCTGGCAAGCAAAATTTTAGAGTGAGCGACTTTTGGATTGCCATATAAGATAAGCCGCGCAATCGGAGACTAACACCAGCCACACGATATTTTATCGTAAGTATTCTTCTTGACTATCCCGAGAAAAAGTAATTGGCCAACGATATCACTGGAATGTACACTCCTGGAAATTGAAATAAGAACACCGTGAATTCATTGTCCCAGGAAGGGGAAACTTTATTGACACATTCCTGGGGTCAGATACATCACATGATCACACTGACAGAACCACAGGCACATACACACAGGCAACAGAGCATGCACAATGTCGGCACTAGTACAGTGTATATCCACCTTTCGCAGCAATGCAGGCTGCTATTCTCCCATGGAGACGATCGTAGAGATGGTGGATGTAGTCCTGTGGAACGGCTTGCCATGCCATTTCCACCTGGCGCCTCAGTTGGACCAGCGTTCGTGCTGGACGTGCAGACCGCGTGAGACGACGCTTCATCCAGTCCCAAACATGCTCAATGGGGGACGGATCCGGAGATCTTGCTGGCCAGGGTAGTTGACTTACACCTTCTAGAGCACGTTGGGTGGCACGGGATACATGCGGACGTGCATTGTCCTGTTGGAACAGCAAGTTCCCTTGCCGGTCTAGAAATGGTAGAACGATGGGTTCGATGACGGTTTAGATGTACCGTGCACTATTCAGTGTCCCCTCGACGATCACCAGTGGTGTATGGCCAGTGTAGGAGATCGCTCCCCACACCATGATGCCGGGTGTTGGCACTGTGTGCCTCGGTCGTATGCAGTCCTGATTGTGGAGCTCACCTGCACGGCGCCAAACACGCATACGACCATCATTGGCACCAAGGCAGAAGCGACTCTCATCGCTGAAGACGACACATCTCCATTCGTCCCTCCATTCACGCCTGTCGCGACACCACTGGAGGCGGGCTGCACGATGTTGGGGCGTGAGCGGAAGACAGCCTAACGGTGTGCGGGACCGTAGCCCAGCTTCATGGAGACGGTTGCGAATGGTCCTCGCCGATATCCCAGGAGCAACAGTGTCCCTAATTTGCTGGGAAGTGGCGGTGCGGTCCCCTACGGCACTGCGTAGGATCCTACGGTCTTGGCGTGAATCTGTGCATCGCTGCGGTCCGGTCCCAGGTCGACGGGCACGTGCACCTTCCGCCGACCACTGGCGACAACATCGATGTACTGTGGAGACCTCACGCCCCCCGTGTTGAGCAATTCGGCGGTACGTCCACCCGGCCTCCTGCATGCCCACTATACGCCCTCGCTCAAAGTCCGTCAGCTGCACATACGGTTCACGTCCACGCTGTCGCGGCATGCTACCAGTGTTAAAGACTGCGGTGGAGCTCAGTATGCCACGGCAAACTGGCTGACACTGACGGCGGCGGTGCACAAATGCTGCGCAGCTAGCGCCATTCGACGGCCAACACCGCGGTTCCTGGTGTGTCCGCTGTGCCGTGCGTGTGATCATTGCTTGTACAGCCCTCTCGCAGTGTCCGGAGCAAGTTTGGTGGGTCTGACACACCGGTGTCAATGTGTTCTTTTTTCCATTTCCAGGAGTGTATTATAATTATCTATTGCGTAAATGCAGCCATTATTTTTTAGAAATTGATCGAGACTTTTGACCTCCTGTGTTATGGAAAGCGACGGTAAACTAAGCCCTTTGTTGGAAGACCAGAATTACTGTTCTTAGCAGAAGCTCATCGAGGCGCTCTTTGATTCCTTTTACTCCCTAAATTATCTAATGTATTGTCCTCGATGGTGAGTGTTCATCGGAGGTGAGGGTATCATCTGGAGTGCCCCAGGGAAGTGTGGTAGATCCGCTGTTGTTTTCTATCTACATAAATTATCTTTTGGACAGGGTGGATAGCAATGTGCGGCTGTTTGCTGATGATGCTGTGGTGTACGGGCAGGTGTCGTCGTTGAGTGACTGTAGGAGGATACAAGATGACTTGGACAGGATTTGCGATTGGTGTAAAGAATAGCAGCTAACTCTAAATATAGATAAATGTAAATTAATGCAGATGAACAGGAAAAAGAATCCTGTAATGTTTGAATACTCCATTAGTAGTGTAGCGCTGGACATAGTCACGTCAATTAAATATTTGGGCGTAACATTGCAGAGCGATATGAAGTGGGACAAGCATGTAATGGCAGTTGTGGGGAAGGCGGAGGGTCGTCTGCGGTTCATTGGTAGAATTTTGGGAACATGTGGTTCATCTGTAAAGGAGACCGCTTATAAAACACTAATACGACCTATTCTTGAGTACTGCTCTAGCGTTTGGGATCCCTATCCGGACTGAGGGAGGACATAGAAGTAATTCAGGGGCGGGCAGCTAGATTTGTTACTGGTAGGTTTGATCATCACGCGAGTGTTACGGAAATGCTTCAGGAACTCGGGTGGGAGTCTCTAGAGGAAAGGAGGCGTTCTTTTCGTGAATCGCTACTGAGGAAATTTAGAGAACCAGCATTTGAGGCTGACTGCAGTACAGTTTTACTGCCGCCAACTTAAATTTCGCGGAAAGACCACAAAGATAAGATAAGAGAGATTAGGGCTCGTACAGAGGCATATAAGCAGTCATTTTTCCCTCGTTCTGTTTCGGAGTGGAACAGGGAGAGAAGATGCTAGTTGTGGTACGAGGTACCCTCCGCCACGCACCGTATGGTGGATTGCGGAGTGTGTATGTAGATGTAGAGGATTATCAGAGAAAAATTTAGGTAGCGGAATACGCAATAGGATGCGAATTACAGCTGCAGTGGTCAACGCAAAACAATAGCAACGCAACCAACAGTACTGCCGTAGCTGGCCAGTGACGCCGGGCAGGTCCTCTTTGTGACATTAGAAGAATATGGTATAGATAGAAAAACTAGGACACTTATACAACATACACTTACAGACACCATATCCAAAATAAAATTTATTGGAGAAATCTGAAACCCATTCGAGATACATATAAGGGTAAGACAAAGAGATGGTCTCTCACAGCTTTTATTCATCATTGTCTTTTTATTATGTTAACACACACACACAGGCTCACAAAAAACGCCATATTGTGGACACATACATAGAATGAACAACAACAGGCTCACAAGGAGGATTTTTGACGTAGTAAATAGTTCAATCAAAAATACATAGATTACAGAAATAGAAGAACACCTAAAACAAGCAGGGATCTGTATAGAAATGGTAAATTAAAGAGTGAAATTCAGAAAGAAAATTATGAACACGAAAACTGAAGTAAAAGAAAGGAAGGAAAAAGGCAGAATTCGGACAGAGCAAGGGAAACAGGAACACAGCCAGAGAATGAAGAGGTTTCGGGAAGAGAAAAAGAGAAGAAAACAACAAAAAAATGAATAACAATGTAACATTCAAGTTAAACACTGTCCCGGAGGCAAAAAGTGTAATAATTACATTGATAATTTAGGTAGGTAAACGTAAGAAAAGTTATTCATTTTACGGGGTTATGAACATAGTGTATTGAATAGCTCAGTGGATTAGAGATAACAGCCAACCAGTTGCAAAACCTCGATGGTTTTAAAATCATCTTCTTCAGAAAACATAGGACCTACTAACAAGTTAACGACATTGCGTGTTGAACAAAGATAGTAAAATAACAACAAGCAAAAATTAGAGGAAATGTTTCAAAAAGTTTTTAAAGAATTATACTCACGAGAAAATCACATTAGCTATAGTAAATGTGGAAGTCGTAGACTCAGTCTAGTACATGTCATCCACTTGATCGCCGTTTAAAAAACATTATATAAAAGTACTACCCATCTATTGTAGGACCTTCTCATAAAATATAAATTTCTTTTTTTATATATCACATATTTGACGCAGGACGCAACAACATATATTATACTACTATAAAGACTTGCATAAAACTGACATTTTTTAAAAGTTTTAAGACAAAGCCCTACAGTGGACCGCTACTACTTTCATATAATGTACCATAAATGGTGATTAAGTGTATGACATGTACTAGACTGAGGTAACGCCTCCTACATTGACTATAGATAATATGATTTTACGTGAGTATGCGTCTCCAAACGTCTTTTTTTGTAACAATTCCTGTAATTTTCTTATTGTTATGTCATTATATTTTTTCCATACATAATGTCGTAATCTTGTTAATACGTCAACCTCTTTTGAAGAAGACAGTTCTCAAACCGTCAAAACCATGGTCAAGGTTTAATAAACATGTATTTTGCTACTTATAGGCTGTTATTTCTAATCCATTGAAGCTCTAGGATCCACACTAAAGCACAGCCATGTTCAAAATCTCGATAGTGTACTTAGTTATTTTCCAGAAAGTTGCAGCAACGAGTTACAGTTTTTTCTATCATGTAGCTGATATACGGGTTGTCCATAGTTCCAGTTTCAAAACGCTGTAGAAAGAGCATCACTGCTCACAATGACGTCAAATTTAACAGTTTATTATTGACGTACGGAGGCAATGTCAAGAAACAAAACAAAAAAAGAGGAAACGAAAATTTTAGCAGTAGATGGCGTCTTGACTTAAATGGGGTCGCCTACAAATGACAGATGAATCACAGTACGATGGATATGATTTGAGTTGCACATAACAGCATCCAAATTGTTGAATGTGCAGTCAACAGTTGTGGCACAATTAGGTAGGTAAGCCTATCCACCATGGCAAGGCCGTACCACGTCCGACGGCAAAAACAGTTTTTTAAGTGTTCTGGGACGGAAATTCAAAAGTGACATCGGCTTTTAATTGTCCTGCTGCCAAAAACCGCACAAAAGGCAAAATGACACCTTTTTATAACTGTCTTGAGACAGGTGGTAGACATGTTCGATGTGTCTACCATTTACTGCTACGAACTGAAATCGAAAACAGCATGTTTCGCCGGCCGTTGTGGCCGACCTGTTCTAGGCACTTCAGTCCGGAACCGCGCTGCTGCTACGGTCGCAGGTTCGAATTCTGCCCTGGGCATGGATGTGTGTGCTGTCCTTAGGTTGGTTAGGTTTAAGTAGTTCTAAGTCTAGGGGACTGATGACCTCAGATGTTAAGTCCCATAGTGCTCAGAGCCATTTTTGAACAGCATGTTTTCGCAACAGACCGGAGTGTCTCGAGGGTCACGTTCTGAATGCGATGTGCAATGTGTGCCTTCAGTTCAGCTACGTTCTAAATTGGAGCACTGAACACAACATCATGTGATATCGGTGGCCAAGCTGTAGGAAAATGACAGGTGGTGTTTCCAGCGTTACCGAAATGCCTCTGCAGTAGCTGCTTCACTGGATGTGCCATGTGCAGAGGAGTGCCATCTTGTATAAAAATGATCTTACCCACACATCCACGCTGTTTAAGGCTTGGAACGACGACGGTGGGCAAAAGACTCTCATAGCGTTTACCAGTGACGGTACAGGTAACAAACACGACCCACAGGACTCATCTCCTCCAAAACATACGGCTCTGCGATAAACGGTGCCGCCAATCCGCACCACACAGTCCCTTTGCAGAATGAAGTGGTACCGGTTGATGTTTGTGCGGATTTTACGTTGTTCATATGCTGCAGTTCTGCGCGTTGACATGTCCTTGGACATGGAAACTGGCTTCATCTGTCCACAGATTCTTCCATGCTCATTCATTGTCTACTTACCTGCGAGCAAGAAATTCCAGAGCGAACATTTGCCTTGCTGGCAGGTCAGCTGGAAGCAACTCCTGAACATCTGTGATTTTGTGTGGATAGCAATGCAGGATGTTTCATAGGACTTTATGCAGTTTGCTCGCAGGAATGTCGGACATTCAGGCAATTCCCCTTGCACTACATGTTTCCACACCACCATTCGACCCCTCCTGCAAAGCTGTGGCCTTATCTTCGACAGACGTCGGATCAACTGCTCTCCTCCCTTTGTCGCATTACACTTCAAAAGAACCTGACTTTTCGAATTTTATAATCATTTTCTCCAGGCCGTTAGCAGACATTGGACCACTGCCATTTTTCATACCCTTGAGTGTCCAGGACTTGGGCAGGGCTACTGGCGCACAGTCACCGCTCGCGGAACGCGCGATGTTTCATGGCGTCAGTCATGTTGGGCATCTCGGATGCAACCTGAGAAACAGCCGTGTACCGCGTGTCTGTCTGTGTGCACATTTTTCGTTCCATGCCGTTTCCCCTTGCGTCAATAAGATGCTGTTCAAATTTGACCCACTCTGAGCAACGGTTATCTTTCTATAGCGTTTTGAAACTGGAACTTTAATTATGGGCACTCTGCATGTAAATTAGCTGTACACATATCAGTTTGAACCGAATTTCTATCAATTTTATTTAGAGAGCCAGAAACGTTCAAAGTTTTAGGGTTGGATACAGCATGTTGCACATAATTTGCTGCGTTCAGATGGATGATCAGATGCCAGGATGTTCATTTAAACCTGTTGGTTAAGGGGAGACGGAAGGCAATTTTATCCCTATTCTGCCAGTGTTGTTTTACTCTTTGAATTGGTACACTTTTCAAAAGAACTATAAGTGATAAAACAATGAAATTTTTACTGCGTATACATAACTATATGCCTCAATTTAAAAGGAAAACGAACATAATAGCTCTTACGGTTTTATTCTTTCACTGGTAAAATTTAACTTTCTTTGTTATTAACTTATTACCATCTGCAATACAAATTAAAAAAAATTTCATGTTTCTAAACCCATTAGTTTATCAAATCATGGTACCTGAAAGTAAAGTTGTTGATGAGAATCACTTACCACTAATATTTTCCTGCACCATACTGAGCATCATCTGAATCATACTGATCTTCGTTTCTTCTCTTGGTCCCTCTTCTTTTCTGTCTGGCTTCTTTTGTGCATTTTAAATTAGCAATATCTGGTTTGCGGATTATCTCTTTATCTATTTTCACTAAGGATTTTGCAGTATTTCCACTAGATGTTATGCCCAATAATTACAAAACATCCAGTTTTCTAATTACACCATCATTGAAGGATAAAATAGCACCACGAACACCAAATTTGTGGATTGTATGCTGAACAAATACAGTTTTCGGTAGCCAGTTCCAAAAGACAGAATTCACACATTCATTTAAATTTTGGGTTTTCTCACGAAGACATTTCTTCAACAAGGTATCTTTACAAAGATCTCTAAATATTGGTTTAATTTCATTCATTACTGGCGGCTGCTGTGGCCGTGCGGTTCTAGGCCCTTCAGTCCGGTACCGCGCGACCGCTACGGTCGAAGATTCGAATCCTGCCTCGGACATGGATGTGTGTGATGTCCTTAGGTTAGTTAGGTTTAAGTAGTTCTAAGTTCTATTGGACTAATGACCTCAGATGTTAAGTCCCATATTGCTCAGAGCCATCATTCATTACTGATGCAAGTAAAGAGTGTTTGTGGTCGTATTTGGCACTTCTCCTGTACTTGGACCAAGTGTCAGGATCATTCGGACAAAGACCGTGCACTGGATTATCATGGTTATGGGAATAAATAGCCCATACAGCTTTTTTAATATTTTCTAAATTCCCTACATTTCTTCTTATGGCAAAGCCATAATAGTTCTGTAATCTATCTATTTCAACATTTGTCAGGTGACCTTTACCACCTATCTCCTTACCATCTTCCAATACTATTTTTGACATTTCTTTCAATAATCTTCTCAACCTGGACCACATTCTCTTTTGGACATGCCCAATGCACTTTAATTTAGAAATTGTGACATTAGAACCATAGGGTTGTTCTGCACATACCCGGTCATAAGCCTTGCTGTCACCTTCCCCTAAATACTGTGTGTATCTAACACCTCTGTTTGCTACTGAACGATTAAAAATCCTGAGAACTCCTGCTGCTCCCATCCCAACACTTGGACCACTATAACTCATCTGACAGTTATGTTCACGCTCTTTCTCAGTTCCACTGCCACAAGTTTTAGAGTACTTACTTAGAACTGCTACATCAATTACCATTTAGTGAAGGGTGTCATATCAAAACATGCACAAATATCACCACTTTCACTATCATCACTTTGCTTGAGTGCTTCTTCAGCTGCTTCTTCCATTGATGTGTTACAAACTTCAACAACAGCAGTACTCATAACGTTATTGAAAGTCATAAATTTTGCAGGAGGATTTGGAATGTCAAGTAATGCTCATAAGAGTTTGCCTGCCTCCATCCCTTTACCAATAGATCTGGGACCATAAACTAGCCTTATGTTGTTCTCATATAAATTTTTGATGTCATTGTTGTAGCAACTGCACCACCTTTTGTACAACTCAATGTCAGTTTTGACACAATCTCTCTACGAAGACGCTGGTTCTCAGCCATAGATACGTCACCACCACATATTCTGCACACAGCATTTTTGGAATTGAATCACAGAGTATGCTAAGGTGCACCATAATATTTCCAAACGAATGTTCATCTCCACAAGCTGACCGGGAGGAAATGCCTTGAAGACACTGCAGTTTCTTTCTTGATGTGCTGATTTTCTTTATGTCTAACATTCTTGGGTCCTTTGACCCACTAACCTCATTTACCGTTACGTATTTACTTCCTCTGAATTTTTATTTAGGTGAGAATTTCTTTATTTGCGGCATTTTTATGAAAACACGCGGAACCAAAGAAAATACAAATCAACACGTACTTCACTCACAACAAACTTCACTAAGTACAACCATTAACGCTCGAAAACAATAACAAACACGACCGTAAAAAAGAGTATCGATAGTAGATACAGGTAAGGAAACACTGAAACGATAAAACAATAGAAGCATGAAATAATATACAAGGAGTAACAGAAAGCTGTGCATTATCTCTACATGGGGCAAAAAGGAAGGCGTGGCATTTAAATGCCAGATTGCACAGAGCGTCAGTAAAACCATAATATCTCACAAAAAAGTTGTCGTATTTTTATAAAACAAAAACTGTCTCATGCAGGAAAGACCAGGCATTTCAGATACGGTAAAATCTAAAAATCGAATTTTTGAAGCCCACTTGCCTTCCGTCTCCGCTTAAACGGGTGCCCATTTTCCTGAATTCATAGCATAATGCTCCTTCTAAATAACCTGCAACGATAAGTAAAGCTTTTGGTGTGACAGAGCGCCTCGCTGGTCCGCCCACACCCCCACAGCCACTGGCTGGTCACGCATCGAGGAAGATGTGACCAACGGATATTGTCGAGCACTCTTTAGTACTTAGAACTAGCACTCAGCAATGTGACCGGATGCGGAAGTTAGCGACTTGCACCGCCGTTCTTCTGTACGATATGCAGCTTACGGTCAAGTTCTGTAGCCCCTATCTAGAAGAGCATGTGGACCATTCCACCACTCGTCTGACACAATTCGGCAGAAAGGCATGTAACGAATCCTCGCGTAGCTACTGAAATGTATCTTTATTTTTATTTTCGTGCTTCCTTAAATGTATGCATCTCGCCAGTCAAGCCACAGTTCTGAGTGCAGAATTGCGAGCAAAACCACCAGAAATGAAGAACAGCAATGCGCTTATGCCTATACAGACTACTGTATTAATGAAGTCAATTCACGGGGGAGACCATAAGTCGATCCGGGTCGTCTTCATTTTTACAGTGTTCGCGCATATATTATTCGCAAATCTGTAGTGGTTCAAATGGTTCATATGGCTCTGAGCACTATGGGACGTAACATCTGTGGTCATCAGTCCCCTAGAACTTAGAACTACTTAAACCTAACTAACCTAAGGACATCAAACACATCCATGCCCGAGGCAGGATTCGAACCTGTGACCGTAGCGGTCACGCGGTTCCAGACTGAAGCGCCTAGAACCGCACGGCCACACTGGCCGGCAAATCTGTAGTGGGCAGCCTACGATGTTGTTCTTGAGGAGTAGATGAAGCGAACACCACAAGACGACATCTGTACTACCGGCACTATTCGCGGCACGTCATGTATTTATCCACCCCATCGATACACAATTCCACCCTAAGAGCTCACAACGCTAAATGAGTTATCATTTATTAGAATCTCCTTTATAACCAGTGACGCACTTAAGCGGTTTCATGCCCTCCAATAAGTCACAGTGGCTGTCCATTGCACATTTCATTTAAATTCCATCGACATATACTCTCAGAACCACTCCCATGTCTTATTCCTGCATAGATACCTTTGTGTAATTCCACTCTCACAGAATACTGCTTAGCATATTCGATTCTACAACCTTCAAATCCCATCATAAACCCAAGAAGATCCTGTCAGATTACGACAACCCTCGCAAATGCTAGCTCTTCTGTACCCATACACGTACCCCTAAAATCATTTCGGTTTTCACACCCAACTTACACCATCTTTGTCACGTTCTCATTCCACACACTTAATTTACACAGATATGCTTGACGAACAGCAGTACCAATGTCAATATTGTCAACATCAACAACACGAACATCACAACGGACACAAATGAAGTCTTCATCACTACATCATGATTATCAGGTCATAATTATATAAGCCAGAGTTTACTATATTTTAATGTTTTAATGCACGCTTTTCAATTAGTGTAGCGTGTGTGGATCAAGAATGGCACTTAACGAGTGTCGGCCGCTCCATAATTGCAAGAAATATAATAATGGGGTAAAAAGGAGACGCATAATGGACTGGAGCTAGTCCCTTTCCTACGTATTGTTAGATTGACACAGCTTGCACATGACTTTAATGACGTATTGTTCATTCAAAGTCGCGCGGTGTGGCCTCGCGGTTAGAGGTGCCATGTCACGGATTGCACGGCCCCTCCCGCCAGAGGTTCGGTCCTTCCTCGGGCATGGGTGTGTGTGTTGTTCATCATATAAGTTAGTTTAAGTAGTGTGTAAGTCTAGGGACCAATGACCTCAGCAGTTTGGTTCCTTAGTAATTCACACACATTTGAACATTCATTCAGGGTCTGTAAACAATATATTCATATAAAAATAAAAATGAACACAATTTTGCACAAAACTTCGTTTTTAAGAGGAGTTCGGAAAATTAAAATCGCCAAGAAGCCCTTATTTTAATTAACAGACACACATGTGATTGACGTAAAGAATTCAAAAGTAACTAAAAATTGGGGACGTTACTTGTCAGCTAAGTCTAACCAGTATGCTAATAGTAAAGTCGGCTATCTTTCCTGAAAGAATGCTGTAAACAGGGGTTCGACAAAAAATGGAAACACTGAAATAAATGCACGCTTGACCATATTCAAGCCTGCGAATGGTGCTGTTGCATTTGACCCCGAACGACACCTTTGCAATACCCTCAGCGTGTTCCAAGTGTCAGTCGTGGTCACAGCCGTGTTCTGTATGGTTGTGAGTGCCTTGTGTCGGAGCTAAGTGTATTCCAATGTAGGAAAATTGTTGGTGCTCGTATGCTAGGCGCGTCTGTAACCAAGGTAGCCCAAGTGTTCGGTGTTCCAACAGGCACCATATCAAAGATCTATACCACGTCAGGGAAAGCGGGAAAACGTCATCCGCTAAATCACAATGCGAACGAAAGTCTGTGTTGAGTGATCGTGACAGTCACTGAAAAGTATTTCCACAAAAAATAAGGAGACGACAGCTGTAAAAGCCACGGCAGACCTGAATGTCGCACTCGCAAATTGTCAACACCAAAACAACGAGAAGAGAGCTTTATAATCAGAGGATTGTAGGGCGAGCTGGCTTTCAAAATCACACAGCAGTGAAGCAAGTGCCAGTAACAGGAAAACATGGTGCTGAAGGTATGATATGACCGTGCGACATTGATGGGCCGGAGGCCCCATCCAGGGAAGTTCGACCGCCGAGTTTTAAGTCTTATTTCAGGGACGACTTACGTGTCGGTAATGATGAATATAACACAACACTTAGTCCACGAACAGAGAAAATCTCCCAACCCGGCGGGAATCAACCCGGGCCTGCTGCATGGGAGGCAAACACAATACTATTCAGTTAAACAGGTGGACTATGGAGCAGCAGTAGAAAGTCATTGGGCCGGATGAGTCTCGTTTCACAATGTTCCCAACTTACGGCCGAGTTTACATCTGGCGTATGCCATTCCAAGAGTACGATGTACACTGCTTACTGCCAAGAGTGAAACATGACGAGGGTTCGGTGGTGATTTGCGTAGTGATATCAGGGTATTCCACTGACCCATGTTACTCCATAAGGTAGCATTACTGACAAGTATTGTTGTTGTTGTTGTTGTTGTTGTGGTCTTCAGTGCTGAGACTGGTTTCATGCAGCTCTCCATGCTATTCTATCCTGTGCAAGCTTCATCATCTCCCAATACCTACTGCAACCTACAACCTTCTGAATCTGTTTAGGGTATTCTTCTCTTGGTCTCCCTCTATGATTTTTACCCTCCACACTGCCCTCCAATGCAAAATTTCTGATCTCTTGATGCCTCAGAATATGTCCTACCAACCGATACCTTCTTCTAGGCAAGTTGTGCCAAAAATTTCTCTTTTCCCCAATTCTATTCAATATCTCCTCATTAGTTTTGTGATCTACCCATCTAATCTTCAGCATTATTCTGTAGCACCACATTTTGAAAGCTTCTATTCTATTTTTGTCTAAACTATTTATCGTCCATGTTTCACTTCCATACATGGCTACACTCCATACAAATACTTTCAGAAACGGCTTCCTGATACTTAAACCTATACTCGATGTTAACAAATTTCTCTTCTTCAGAAATGCTTTCCTTGCCATTGCCAGTCTACATTTCATATCCTCTCTACTTCGACCATCATCAGTTATTTTGCTCCCCAAATAGCAAAACTCCTTTACTACTTTAAGTGTCGCATTTCCTAATCTAATTCCCTCAGCATCACCCGACTTAATTCGGCTACATTCCATTATCCTCGTTTTGCTTTTGTTGATGCTCATCTTATATCCTCCTTTCAAGACACTGTCCATTCCGTTCAGCTGCTCTTCCAGGTACTATGCTGTCTCTGACAGAATTACAATGTCATCGGCGAACCTCAAGGTTTTAATTTCTTCTCCATGGATTTTAATTCCTACTCCGAATTTTTCTTTTGTTTCCTTTAGTGCTAGCTCAATATACTGATTGTATAACACAGGGGATAGGCTACAATCTTGTCTCACTCCCTTCCCAACCACTGCTTCCCTTTCATACCCCTCGACTATTATATCTGCCGTCTGGTTTCTGTACAAATTGTAAATAGCCTTTCGCTCCCTGTATTTTACCTCTGCCACCTATAGAATTTGAAAGAGAGTATTTCAGTCAACATTGTCAAAAGCTTTGTCTAAGTCTACAAATGCTAGAAACGTAGGTTTGCCTTTCCTTAATCTTTCTTCTAAAATAAGTCGTAAGATCAGTATTGCCTCAAGTGTTCCAACATTGCTACGGAATACAAACTGATCTTCCCCGAGGTGTGCTTCTACCAGTTTTTCCATTCGCCTATAAAGAATTCGTGTTAGTATTTTGCAGCCGTGGCTTATTAAACTGATAGTTCGGTAATTTTCACATCTGTCAACCCCTCCTTTCTTTGGGATTGGAATTATTACATTCTTCTTGAAGTCTGAAGGCCCTGTCCCAATGCATCTTGCTCACCAGATGGTAGAGTTTTGTCAGCGCTGGCTCTCCCAGTGCTATCAGTAGTTCTAATGGAATGCTGTCTACTCCCGGGGCCTTGTTTCGACTTACGTCTTTCAGTGCTCTGTCAGACTCCTCACGCAGTATCATATCTCCCATTTCATCTTCATCTACATCCTCTTCCATTTCCATAATATTGTCCTCAAGAACATCGCCCTTGTATAGACCCTCTATATACTCCTTCCACCTTTCTGCTTTCCCTTCTTTGCTTAGTACTGGGTTTCCATCTGAGCTCTTGATATTCATGCAAGAGGTTCTCTTTTCTCCAAAGGTCTCTTTAATTTCTGTGTAGGCAGTATCTATCTTACCCCTAGTGATATACGCCTCTACACCCTTACATTTGCTTAGCCATTTTGCGCTTCCTTTGTATCTCATTTTTGAGACGTTTGTATTCCTTTTTGCCTGCTTCATTTACTCCATTCTTGTATTTTCTTCTTTCATCAATTAAATTCAGTATCTCTTCTGTTACCCATGGATTTCTATTAGCCCTCCTCATTTTACCTACTTGATTCTCTGCTGCCTTCACTATTTCATCTCACAAAGCTACCCATTCTTCTTCTACTGTATTCCTTTCACCCAGTCTTGTCAATCGTTCCCTAATGCTCTCCCTGAAACTCTCTTCAACCTCTGGTTCTGTCAGTTTATCAAGGTCCCATCTCCTTAAATTCCCACCTTTTTACAGTTTCATTAGTTTTAATCTACAGTTCATAACCAACAGATTGTCGTCAGAGTCCACATCTGTCCCTGGAAACGTCTTACAATTTAAAATCTGGTTCCTGAATCTCTGTCTTACCATTATATAATCTATCTGAAACCTGTCAGTATCTCCAGGCTTCTTCCATGTATACAACCTTCTTTTATGATTCTTGAACCAAGTGTTAGCTATGATTAAGTTATGTTTTGTGCAAAATTCTACCAGGCGGCTTCCTCTTTCATTCCTCACCCCCATTCCATATTCACCTACTACGTTTCCTTCTCTTCCTTTTCCTACTATCGAATTCCAGTCACTTATAACTATTGAATTATCGTCTCCCTTCACTATGTGAATAATTTCTTTTACCTCATCATACATTTCATCAATCTCTTCATCATCTGCGTAGCTAGTCGGCATATAAACTTGTACTACTGTGGTAGGCGTGGGTTTCGTATCTATCTTGGCCGCAATAATGCGTTCACAATGCTGTTTGTAGTAGCTTACCCGCATACCTATTTTTTATTCATTATTAAACCTTCTCCTGCACTACCCCTATTTGAATTTGTATTTATAAACTTGTATTCACCTGACGAGAAGTCATGTTCCTCCTGCCACCGAACTTCACTAATTCCCACTATATCTATCTTTAACCTATCCATTTCCCTTTCTAAATTTTCTAACCTACCTGTCCGATTAAGGGATCTGACATTTCACGCTCCGATC
Organism: Schistocerca serialis cubense; assembly: GCF_023864345.2. Taxonomy (NCBI): domain Eukaryota; kingdom Metazoa; phylum Arthropoda; class Insecta; order Orthoptera; family Acrididae; genus Schistocerca; species Schistocerca serialis. The sequence goes on from NC_064640.1 coordinate 823,418,574, forward strand.
CGTAGAACGCCAGTTTTGTTTCTGCTGATAACGACGTCCTCCTGAGTAGTCCCCGCCCGGAGATCGGCATGGGGGACTATTTTACCTCCGGAATATTTTACCCAAGAGGACGCCATCATCATTTAACCATACAGTAAAGCTGCATGCCCTCGGGAAAAAGTACGGCTATAGTTTCCTCTTGCTTTCAGCTGTTCGCAGTACCAGCACAGCAAGAGCGTTTTGATTAGTGTTGCAAGGCCAGGTCAGTCAATCATCCAGACTGTTACCCCTGCAACTACTGAAAAGGCTGCTGCTCCTCTTCAGGAACCACACGTTTGTCTTGCCTCTCAACAGATACCCCTCCGTTGCGGTTGCACCTAATGGTACGGCTATCTGTATCGCCGAGGCACGCAAGTCTCCCCACGAACGGCAAGGTCAATGGTTCAGGTGGGGGGGGGGGGGGGGGAGGGTGACAAGTATTATGCGACCGTTTGGCTGATCATGTCCATCCAATGGTACAATGTTTGTTCCCTAATGATGATGAGTGGTTTTGTGAGCACGAGGACGGATTTTCACATCTCCCTCGGCCACGACAGTCACCATATATCAATTTTATTGAGCCTTTGTGGCCTACTTTTGAGGAAAGTAGTTGTAACCGCTATCAACTTCTGACATCGTTACCTGAACTTAGCACTGTTTTGCAGGGTAAATGACATAATATTCCCTTGGAAACCATACAGGACCTGTATTTATCCGTTCAGAGTGTACTGGAGGCTGTTGTAAACGCCAACGGTTTTCTTATTCCGTAATATGTTGGTTGGTTGATTTCGGGGAGGAGACCAAACAGTGAGGTCATCGTCCCATCGGATTAGGGAAGGATGGGGATAAAAGTCAGCCGTGCCCTTTCAAACAAACTCTCCCGGCATTTGCCTGAAGCGATTTAGGGATGGCAGGACGCGGGCTTGAACCGTCGTCCTCCCGAATCCGTGTTCACTGTGATAACCACTCCGCCATCTCGCTCGGTGCCGTTTTAGGCATGCTAATGTGGTGTGTTTTGCGTGCATCCACATTTCTGGCCACGCCCTGTATTTCTAACTCTAACCCTCTACATTAGCAACCAAGGCACATTAACACTAGAGATATAAAACAGCAGTTCCATTGTGTTTTGAATTGGAAGCAGCGGTTTCCGTAGATTATGTGTATTTACTGAATTGTGCGATAAATAAAATAAACAAAAAAATCGAGCACCATTATTACAGAGGTTTCATAAATCAGAGACGAATGAAGTTCCGCATGTGACTGAATAATATTGTCAGCATTTTGAATATAAATTGGCTTTAAGCCATATTTCTGACGCTGTTCCTCATTAGAAGGAGAAGGTAAAGGCGAAAGAGAAAGTTTTTATTATTTTACTTCTTTTCGTTCAACATTAGTGGCGCCATGTCAGTGTTCGAAGTTTTATTGGTTTGTGATGTCATTCCAGAATAGTTATGTAAATGCTTCTCTCGCACATCATCGCTTTGTCTGAGAAAATGGCTGCTTCCAAAGGGCGTGTTTGAGAGTACGAACGGGCAGGAATTTCTCGGCAGCCCAATTACGGAGTGACGAAGCAGGGAGCAGAACTGTCGGAAGCAACAAAGTTCTCAGTATGAATCATTCCGCCTCGCTACACCGGCCCTGCCACACAGCTGCCTAGGAGCTTGGCTGTGAATCATCGAAGCTGTAGAAACCCTGTGTCGCTGCACGTGACATTCCGACGAAATCCTCTAGTACCGTACCCGTCGTTCTCTAGACCTGCGCGTAAATGACGCAAGAAGTCGGAAGCTACGATACTAACCACGCTTGTCAGTTGAGGAGTCTGTTGTTGCTGTCAGTGTAACGATCCGTCCCACGCACGGCATCTTTGATAATATTTAGTGACTTATTTTATCAATAAGCAGTACTATAGATTAAATAAAATTCTATCGCCAAGCAAAATAATGTTATTATAAAAGGACTGAAACTCATGTTAGCCCTACTTCATTGCGTTGGAACTCAGTGTCGGTGGGAAATGTTCATGGAATATGTCAGTTTGTATCGAGAACTTAAAAAAAGAAAAATATAAGAATAATAATTTTTTATTACTTAATGCCAAATGATAAAAACCATGTGGATAAATTAACAATCATATTCAGTGAGTACCTTAAGATATGTTTCACTTTCCAAAGCCTAGCAATGACCAAGATAGGGCGAATGTATCGATCGCGGTCTATCAGTAGTAGCTATGCTCTTATTTTGCTGGAGGAATCTGTGAGAATCTTCCTACACGTCGGTCAGGCTCATACTATCCTTTATCTTCCCCTGCTTAAAGGCTATATGAAATATAGAGGGGCATGAAGATGACGTAATATATCGTCGTAACTCGAAGCCAACTAAAATAACAATATGGAAATTTAAACGGTTGAAAGGTGTTTGATTTGACGTTCTAATCACTGAAAAGGCCTAACCTTCCTCCACTGAGAGCGCTGACGCCGAGCCCGATGTCTCCCACCAACAATTCAGACACCTGAAAGCCAATCAGGAACGTTCCAGAAGGGAGTGACTATTAACTTTCTGCTGCAGATACAGCTCTCCTAAAAGAGGGGTTATCTTTGTAAATATTAGGGCCAACACAGTTCAGTAATAATTCGGTCTGTATGTTTCATTCGAAAAAAATGGTGAAATAGCCCATATTCCAATTCAGCTTTAAGGCAAACAGTAATTTTGTCCCACCGCCCCGTTCCTTACTTTTTGATAGAGAGGTTGTCCACCAGTACCGTTTCTTCTTCTTTTTCTGATGATCAGCTTCTTGCAGTAAAATAAATGTTGCACATGCAACGACTGCTAAATCCTCTTCTTCCCTTTCAATATCGGCCGGTGAAATTGTAATTAAAACGCTACCTTTATGTTGTTGTTGTTGTGGTCTTCCGTCCTGAGACTGGTTTGATGCAGCCCTCCATGCTACTCTATCCTGTGCAAGCTTCTTCATCTCCCAATACCTACTGCAGCCTACATCCTTCTGACTCTGTTTAGGGTATTCATCTCTTGGTCTCCCTCTATGATTTTTACCCTCCGCGCTGCCCTCCAATACTACGAGGGTTATTCCAAAAGTAAGGTCCGATTCGCCGTAACTATTGAAATTTGGCGCCAATGACAAAACACGCATGCGCGCCGACTCCCGGCAAGCCTTGCGCGTCAAACGCCGCCATTCGCTTTGTTACTGTTGCTGAGTGTAGTTCACAGTGTCACTTTACAATGTTTAAGACAATTGATCAGCCCGCCGATTGTGAAGTAAGGGCAGTGATACGGTTTTTGTCTGCAAGAAACAATTCAGCGGCGGAAATCCATCGACAGATTACTGAAGTGTACGGTCCTAACATAATGAGCGACAGTAAAGTGCGCAAGTGGGTGCGAGCTTTTAATGAAGGACGGGATAATGTGCACGATGAACCACGGTGTGGCCGACCATCAGTGATTTCAGACGATTTGGTCAATGCGGTTGACAAAAAAATTCGTGAAGATCGCCGATTCACTATTACAGACGTAGACATGCATTTTCCGAATGTGAGTAGAACAACTTTGTACAGAATTGTGTCTGAACATTTGAAGTTTCACAAATTGTGTGCCTGTTGGGTTCCCAGGCTGCTTACTGAGCCCCAACGAATGAAAAGAATGGCTTTTGCTCTTGATTTTTTGGAGCGATATCATAAGGAAGGTGACAGTCTTTTAGACAATGTTGTCACAGGGGATGAGACATGGGTTCCTCACATCACTCCAGAGTCTAAACGTCAGTCAGTGCAATGGCGTCACACGTCATCGCCAATCACGGTCAAGGCAAAGCAGACAATCTCAACACGTAAGGTTATGGCGACTGTGTTCTGGGATAGACGTGGAGTATTGTTAGTCGACTTTATGTTGAGAGGAACAACGATTAATAAAGCCGCCTACTGCGCTACCCTGACTAAACTTCGACGTGCAATCCAGAATAAGCGACGTGGTCTTTTGTCGTCTGGAATCTTGTTGCTGCATGACAATGCCAGACCCCACACTGCAAATGAAACGCAAGCTCTGATCAAGAAATTTGGATGGGAACAGATGGACCATCCTCCTTACAGTCCGGACCTGGCGCCAAGTGATTTCCACCTGTTCCGTTACTTAAAGGAGTTTCTCGGCGGCAAGCGCTTCGACACAGATGATGAAGTGAAAGAAGCAGTTAAGGACTGGTTATCGTCACAGGCGGCCGATTTCTATAACATGGGCATTCAAAAGCTTGTTGAACGATGTGACAAATGTTTAAATAAGTATGGAAGTTATGTAGAAAAATAGATAAAGATGTAAGGAATGTAAATAAAACAATTGTTTTGAAAAAACATTTTAGTTTTGATTTTTTTTTTTATAACCGGACCTTACTTTTGGAATAACCGTCGTAAATTGGTGATCCCTTGATGCCGCAGAACATGTCCTACCAACCGATTCCTTCTTCTAAACAAGTTATGCCATAAACTGCTCTTGTCCCCAATTCTGTTCAATACCTCCTCATTAGTTATGTGATCTACCCATCTAATCTTCAACATTCTTCTGTAGCACCACATTTCGAAAGCTTCTATTCTCTTCTTGTCTAAACTATTTATCGTCCATGTTTCACTTTCATACATGGCTACACACCATACAAATACTTTCAGAAACAACTTCCTGACACTTAAATCTATACTCGATGTTAACAAATTTCTCATCTTCAGAAATGCTTTCCTTGCCATTGCCAGTCTACATTTTATATCCTCTCTACTTCGACCATCATCAGTTATTTTGCTCCCCAAATAGCAAAACTCCTTTACTACTTTAAGTGTCTCATTTCCTAATCTAATTCCCTTAGCATCACCCGACCTAATTCCATTATCCTAGTTTTGCTTTTAAACGGGAGCAACGTCGGCATGTTATCAAAGCCAAATGTGACTCCACATGGTCCAATCCCTTGGCCACAAGCCCATCGTTTGGTGTGGATGAGAAATCGAGAGCCATTGCATTGGCGACGAACTTTCTGACGAATCCAGTCTCTGTAATTCGTTGGCCTAGTCTGTATGCATTTCAACAGCTGCCATCTGCAACCCATGGCCCAAAAATCAGTTCTCTTCTCACATCTAGCTTACAGTATCTTTGTTACATTCTCATTACACACAGCTATATTACACGGAGAAATGCTTCTATCGCACGTCACCGCTTTGTATGAGAAAGTAGCTGCTTCCGAAGGTCGGTGAGGGTGATAATGCAAAGATGCAGGAAGTCTTACGGCTGCCAAATGACGGAGTGACAAAGCAGAGAACGGAACAGAGAAAGCCACGTAATTCACAGTATGAAGTCATTCTTCCGTATCAGCACAGACTGTTACGGCCCAAATACGCAGCAACCCAACAGCTCAGCTGTGATTCATCGAATTTGTGGTAACCCTGCTGTTACAGCACTCGGCGTTCCAATGTGTCATATGCCTGTCGTTCTCCACATACACTAGTAAATGACGCAGGAGGTGGGGAGCTATGATCCAATGCCACGCAAGTCAGCTAACGAGTTCGTTATTGTGCTCAGTGTTAACTGCCCTTCTGACCTGCGGTTTGTGGGAGTCATTTCGTAGATCATTTTCTGACTTAAGCCAACGAATAAGTTGTATCCTTGATTCAATAAAAACGCAGAAAATCTTAAATGGATATTGAATTCGACTCTTACTTTATTGCCGAGATAAATGACGCAGTTATAAAATAATTGAAGCGGGTGTTATTTATTTTACTCCATCGCAGCTCAGTGACAGTTCTGGTCATAGAATACTTGAGTAATGATTACAAAACCAGCGGCTGTATTTGAAACTACCTCCGTTTATTCTTTTTAATACGTTATGTCATCTTCGAGCCCCGAACGTAACCTGCCATCCACAACTGTTTTTATGTGCTGGCGGCCAGCACACAATCCAGTCACAACATTTTTTCATGGTTGTGCAACATACTAGAAATTATTACCGGTGGGGCCTGAGTAGAGAGTGAGGCTTGCAGCTCGGTTTTGTACGTTTTTCTTGAAAAACTCGCAGGCTGTGGCCTCTAGCGAAAACGTATCCCAGTACAAACTTTAACAACGTTAAATTTGGTACAAAAAAGATACCGTTCTTTTTCCTGTAAGACTAATAGCTTGCGGGTAGCGAGCGAGAGAATATGAAAATCTCGCGCCTGGTTTTTGAAGGCCAGGCGTAACATTACGGGCTGCATAAAACTGTATCGCTAGGGTGGCTGAATCACTCTGCAAGTCAGTGACTTTCCAGACAGTATTAGGCATTGGGAAAGCAAACAAACAGAATGCGCTTCAGCTTAAAGAGGCAACAAACCTCCTTTACACTGAGTATAAATGGTAAATTTATAAATTGTGCAACAAACACAAAGTTTTTAGCGATGATTATTAATTGTCAACTGGCATGAAATGAACACACAAAGAGGCTGGCCAAATGAATGTCATTAGTATGTTTTGCTCTTATGTTTCTCTCATCAGTTTGTAACAGTCTTTGCTTTGTATTTACGTGTTATTCCTATGTACACTCAGTCCTTAGCTATTGGATTCTTTTCTGGGGATCGAAGGCACAAAACCGAGATATAGTTTTAAACTGGCGAAAAGGGCCGTAAGAATAGTAACTTAGAGTTGGGCTCATTGTAAAAACTATATTTTTATTGCAGCAAGTGAGTACATCTTCCAATCTGATCTGCATATTAGGGAAAACAATACTATGTACTTCACTAACAGTTATACACATAATCATTGATGAAGAGCCAGTTTGGACATTTTACCAAGGAAAAATAAACAGAAAGTACCAAACAGCAAACAATGAAACTGTATAATAAATTTCAAGAAGAGATTATAACGACTACTAAAATACATCTGTTTAAAAAGGCAGCTGAAACGTTCTTCATGTGTAATGCATACCGCTCGTACACAATCAGACATTACTTAGAGGGTTCAGAGTGGTTGTTACTAATGATAAAGAATAACTACAACACCTTGCTATATTATCATATTATAACCCTTTTGCAAGAAAATCATTTGCCATAGCTACAGTGCATGACAGTAACGTCTCGCCATTCTGTTGAGTTCATGCCGCTCTTCACACGGGAAGCTGACTCATTTTTCAGGTGGACTGACGGGAGAACATGAAACGAGCTTGTGGAATGATGGCATATTTACAGGCATAATGGATTTAGTGTAAGGAACATAGCAGCAAGTTCATGATTCCGGAGTCACCAGTGGAAGTCCTTGATGTGATAGAAAAACAGTACCAACCGAATGAGAGGATGCAATTGTTAAGACAGTGAGCTAATATTCTGAAGGACTGAGCTTGATTTCTCTGGCCGTCCTAATTTAGGTTCTCCGAGGATTTCCTAAGTGGTTTCAGGCAAATGCTGGGATATTTCGTTCATTAGGGCTCGACCGACTACCTGTCCTCTCTTCCACTTTCGTATTAATATTATTGTAAGATAATTCCTAAATGAATAAACAAATAAATGAAATAATTAAAATATCAGCTTGGCATTATTTACGATTCCTAAGAAATTTTTTTTTCTCCCTGATTTGAAATTGTTTCTCATGAACTGCCGTTGCAAAATGATGCAGAGCAATTGGTGTTTGTATATGAGGACCTTTTGCGTAACTCATTTGACATGAAATCTCAGTAATAGCATGTGGCAGTTTTAGGTACGTAGAAAAAAAAAAGAAAAATTAGAATCACTTTAGCACTAATTCTTCTGGCGATTAAAAGACGTATTTTCAAACGTAATTGCACTCTTTTAATTTAAGGACTCCGCTACACTCGATAGAAGATTACGAATTTTTTACCTGAGCACATTGATGTTGATGCAGCACTCAAACCCCCAAACTGCAGCAAAATTCCAGTGTTGTTTTGAATATTGACACCAAATGTTGCTTTGAATTTACGTTTCTCAGATAAATACAAGCATACCTGAAAAATTATCAGGCAACAACAAAGAGTGACGCGTTTGCTACTTAAGATTGTATTCACACAGGTACCCAACCGGTTTCACCTCGATCTTTGCAGAATGGTACAGTTTCTTTTAGAGGGACCGTGGACTTGCTACCATCCGTGGCCACCGAAAAGGCGCACAGCTACTGTTGTGTACTGGAGTTCTGGGTCGCGTAAAATGCCTTTCCATTACACAGGAACAGCTATTAAACTCATTTTTTCAGTAAGTTCACTACTGTACTACATAAGGTAGGTTAGTAAACCTGCGCCATCGCCCAGTGTATAGAGAGTTCAGATCGGACTTTGAAGTGTCGTTGGATGCATGAGGAAACTGATTGATATGGATGTAACTGCTTCACTGTGTGCCATTATTAACGCAGTGAGAGAAAACACTATTGCCATGCATTTGTCAAAATATACTCTAGCATTCCAGAATCAACTATGTATCTTTCTACGGATATCCGCCCGCGATAGCCTCCATCGGTGGCAATGAGAGTGTACATGCTCGGAAGCGTTATTCTGTGACACACTGTCGCCAGTACCAGTGCTGTATTGCAAGGGAATAAATACGTGTACGCGCTGCCAAGTGGTACGGTAACTTTTGAAGTGACCTAGGTGCCGGACGGTTGTGTTACAAAAGAAAACTCACGGCACCTATACCATTTACGACGCCGATAAGCTCCCAAAATTGCGTGGTTTCCCCAAAGTAAATAGATGCTCTGAAATGAAAAGATGTTAACGGATTGGTGAAAATGAACCTAAGAAAACGTACGGACGATTTTTAGTTTAATTGTACGTTGTCAGTCCATGATAAATTAGAATCAAATGCAGTAGAATTTGACAGAGTATAGTTTAAGGAATGAAATCAAAACAAAGACATTGTCCTCAATCTGAGATGGTCTGTATGTTTTCAGGCGTCCGGCAGTGATTGTTCCGCATCCACACGTGTATGTGTGTGTGCGGGAGGGGGGGGGGAGGGGGGGTTAGCAAGGGAGGGGGGCAGTACGGGACACATGCCCTATCCTGAAATACGACGGGTATAGACTTTTTTATTCATTACAAATTCCTCACACCGGTTCCCGAGAGATCACCGAAGTTAAGCGCTGTCGGGCGTGGTCGGCACTTGGATGGGTGACCATCCAGGCCGCCATGCGCTGTTGCCATTTTTCGGCGTGCACTCAGCCTCGTGATGCCGATTGAGAAGTCAAGAATACCATCATAACGACCGGGAGAGCGGTGTGCTGACCCCACGCTCCTCCTATCCTAGCTGAGGATGACACGGCGGCCGGATGGTCCCGATAGGCCACTCGTGGCCTGAAGACGGAGTGGAGTACAAATTACTCACACATTTCCAGCAGTGAGTTTCTGCGGTTCTACTAAACCGCACATTTAGCATTGTCCACCGAAGTAGGAAATGCTGTGACTTGAGCAACCTCTGTATTGTTGTGAGCGGCGTTACCTCCAGGTGCTGCTATAAGGTTAACGTTGAAACTTGAGACAGATAAATATGATATGGTAGCGGAGCTTGTAATGGGTTCGGTTTTTAAGAGAACTGTCGGAGATAGGAAATCCCAAGTGACCAACGCTTGCAGATGTTGCGGCTTCTGTCGGTTCTCTTTTAGAAGAACGAACGTAGCGGTAGAGGCGGTAGATACTGAATTGGCTGCACGAATTCCGATTCTCAATTAACAGATATTAGGTTACTGCATAAGTTCACAGCATTTTGTTTTGCATGTTGGTATTTCGGTTGCTATCGTTTATTTATGGCTGAAATGACTCTGAGCACTATGGGACTTAACATCTCAGGTCATCCGTCCCCTAGAACTTAGAGCTACTTAAACCTAACTAACCTAAGGACATCACACACATCCATGCCCGAGGCAGGTTTCGAATCTGCGACCGTAGCGGTCGCGCGGTTCCAGACTGAAGCGCCTAGAACCGCTCTGCCATACTGGCCGGCTATTTATTGCATGTCATGTTTTTATTTGTAGTTCACTGTTATGTTGTCCTCCCCCAGTAGCGCCGGCACGGTAGCTCAGCGTGTTCGGTCAGAGAGCTGGATGGCCTCTATAATAAAAAAACTGAGTGGAAGGATCAGCGAACGAATTTCAACGGATGTCATGTGACGTCCGCAACGAGCAAACACAACGATCAACAACGAACAGCCGGCCGGTGTGGCCGAGCGGTTCTAGGCGCTTCAGTCTGGAACCACGCGACCGCTACGGTCGCAGGTTCGAGTCCTGCCTCGGGCATGGATGTGTGTGATGTCCTTAGGTTAGTTAGGTTTAAGTAGTTCTAAGTTCTAGGAGACCGGTGACCTCAGATTTTAAGTCCCATAGTGCTCAGAGCCATCATTCATTTGAATCAACAACAAACAAAATGAAAAAAATGGTAGCAGAATGGTCAGCGTGACGGATAGTCAATCCTCTAGACCCGGGTTCGATTTCCGGCTAGGTCGGGGAATTTTCTCCGCCTAGGGACTGGGTGTTGTGCTGTCATTATTATCCTTTCATCCTCATCGACTGCAGGTCGCCGAAGTGGCGTCAAATTGAAAGACCGGCACCCGGCGAACGGCCTGCCCGACGGGGCCCTACCCACACGATTAAATCAATAAACTGTTTTGTTGATGTTTGAGTTTACATATTGTCGTTTCCCCATTCGGAGATAGTGAGAGGAGCTGTCGACTCTAGAAAATGGAGTGCGAAGTGGAGAAGTCGAAATATTTCCGACATATTCTTCTACTTGAGTTCAATCGAGGGGTGATTGCAGCGCAGGCAATCATAGGCATTTACACAGTGTATGGGGATTATGCTATTGAACACAGCGAGGCAACAAAATGGTTTTCTCGTTCTAAGGAGGATCGTTTTGACATTAGTGACTCTCCATATTCAGGAAGACATTCGGGGTTTGATGAAGATCGTTTAAATGCATTAACCCACAATGATCCATGTCAGTGTACTCTACAAATGGCAAATGTGATCAACTGTGATCATACCACCACCGTGCGATAGTTCCATCCTATGGAGAATGTTCAAAAATCGGGTGTATGGGTACCAAATGCTCTAAGCCGAAATCACATATGTCAGCTGGTGGTCATATATGCACCTCTGCTTGCTCGTCAACAGTTGGCTCGTGAACAACACTAGTTGTTTCTATCCTGTATCATTACTAGTGATGATAATGGTCTCTTTATGCTAACATAAGGAAAATAAAGGAATAAATGAGCCCAAACAAAGCAGCAACTCCTCGTCCAGAGACCTGCACGCATCCACAAAAGATAATCTTATACCGATTGTGGAAAGCGACAGTGTGGTATACTACCAACTGCTTCCCCGAGGTCGAACTATCACTGCTGACCGTTATTGTAAACAACTGAGACGTCTTACAGACGCAATCCAAGAACAACGCCCAAGAAGTCTGCGTGAAGCAATGCTACTCCACAATAATGCCCGCTCGTATTCTGCCAGACACACACAAAAACTATGCAGGAGCTGGGTTGGGAAGTCATTCCGCACCCACCTTATTCACTTGATCTTGCGCTCTCAGATTTTCACATTTTCCACTCTCTATCTAACAACCTTTTTGGATGAAAATGCGCTCCGAACTTGGCTCGATGAGTTCTTCGGCTCAAAACCATGTGATCTCCACAGTCGCAGAATCGAAAGGTTACCTCAGCGTTGACAGACTGTTGAAGATGGTGAAGCAGAATATATTATTGACGACTAAAGTCTCTGCTATATGTATCTATTGTGTGTGTGTGTGTGTTTTTTTAAACGCTATGAACTTATGCACCAACCCAGCACGTTTAACCTTACCTGCTAGTCTTCCGCTTTCTTGGCCGTTGCCAGCTTCAGACATCACCTCTTCTAGCAGGGTTTCTGATTATTGATTAAAGGGTTGTAGGAGGCAAAATGAGACTTCTGCAGACCAGAAGTTGGACAGATCTGGTAAAGGCTTGCATATATTTCCATAAACACCCACATGGAAATGCGAGGTAGCCTACTATAATTAAACTTGCTGCAGGAGAAGACAAATGGAACAACTGTGTGATATAAACAAGGGTTCTGTTAGCTCGTCCAACCCTTGATCAGAAAGGAAAGAGAGCAATGACGAACAAATTGTAATGGTTACTATCCACTAGAAGTCCGCCTGCTTAGCTTGGTGGTAACGTGCTTACCTCCCATGCAAGCGGGCACGGGTTCGATTCCCAGCCGGTTTGGAGATTTTCTCCGCCCAGGGATTGGGCGTTGTGTTGCCCTCATCATCATTTCATCCTCATCACTGGCGCGCAAGTCACCAAATGTGGCGTCGACTGAAATAAGACTTGCACTTGGCGGCCGAACATCCCCGGTTGGAGCCTCCCGGCCACCAATGCCATACTCTCATTTCATTTCATCCACTAGAAAGGTTAAACTGAAGCACAGGCAGGGGCAATACAAAGCAAGATCGCACAGGTTTGTAGCACGTCCCCGATGTTATTCTATCCTCACAATGAGCAAGCAGTAAAGCAAACCAAAGAAACATTTGGTTTAGCAATTAATGTGCAGGGAGAAGAACTGAGAAACGATGAGGTTTGTCTATGGTACTGTAATTCTTTTAGAAACAGCAAAGGACTTGGAAGAGTACTTGAAAGGGATGGGCTGTGTTTCGAAAGGAGAAAATAAGATGAACATCAACAAAAGCGAAAGAAGGACAATGGAATGTAGTCGAGTTAAATCAGAAGTTGCAGAGAGAATGAGATCAGGAAACGACACACTAATAATAGTAGATTGGTTTTGCTATTTCGGCAGCAAAACAACTGATTCTGTACGAAGTAGAGAGGATATAAAATGTAGGCTAGCAATTGTTAGAAAAGCGTTTACTAAGAAGAGAAATTTGTTAACATCGAATATAGACTTAAATGTTACGAAGTCTTTTCTGCAGCTCTTTGAGTGGAGTGTAGCCTTGTACGGAAGCAAAGCGTGGATGATAAACAGTTTGGACAAGAAGAGAATGTAAGTTTTGAAATGTGGTGTTACAGAGTAATCCTGATGATTAGACAGGCTGATCGAGTAACCAATGAGGAGGTACCAGTTGGAATTGGGGAGACAAGAAATTTGTGCTACAACTTAACTAAAAGTAGAGATATGTTGATAGAACACATTCTGAGACACCAAGGGATCACGAGTTTAGTTTTTGAGGGAAGTGTGGGGGCTAAAAATCGTAGAGGGAGACCGAGAGATGAATATAGTAAGCAGATTCAGAAGTATGTAGGTTGCAGCAGTTATTCGGAGATGAAGAGGCTTGCACAGGATAGAGTAGCATGGAAAGCTGCATCAAACAAGTCTTCGGACTGAAGACTATAACAGCACCAACTGTCAATGGTTACCGCATGCTCGTCTGAATATCCAGTCTAATTTCAAGAAATGAATAGCATATTAAAGTGGCCATCAATTCGCTTTTACAGGGAGACGTTATTAAAGAAACTATAGCAGCTATCACTTGAAACGATTTCGAGGTCAAAACAGTAACTGTTTCAGAAGAGTTGATTCAGTATTTGTTTATAGCATTAGCAGACTAATTTTTCCACTTATTCCACTAAGCCAATTATAGTCATTGCATAGAACTAGACACGTTCGTATCACAGTTTTTTATGAACCATGAAGAGACTATTCCAGCGTCTTGTTTGATAGTGCACTGTGTTCTTTAGAATATCAGTACTATGTGACTGTCCTTTGTTTTACTCCTTGAGGGAAATCCACTAATTACTCCAACAAAAAAGTAAAATAATCACCACGAATTAAAAGTATGTATTTTTCCTAAGACGTTATTTCGTCAAGGATAAATAACTGCTAATTTGCCTTTGTGAACTTTTGGTTTCTATTTCCTTTTAGTCTCATCATATATAAAGAAAAAGAAAATGATAGAGTTGTATTTTTGTGTATTTCAGTTTGTTTATAGTGGCACGGTATATTGTAGATACGTTTCATTTACCGTAGAAAAATACCTTACTTTCTGTGTTGCACAAAATTTCACAGAAAGCCGGTCCAATTCTGTAATGGCAACAACCCTGTTTTCATATGTTTATATACGAGTACATACAGATACGTGCGCACTTGCTGCAATGTTACTTCTTTGTAATATAGACAGCCTAAAAATAATCAAGGTAAGATAATAATCCTGCTGTACGTATAATGGATTCCTAAAACGAACAGAAGAGTCTATTTAAATATATTCAGTCCTTTTACGCCCAATTGTTTCGTTTTGCAATTTGATCAATAAATTTCACTTTTTTTTACTCTCGACCACTGCCAATTAAGCTGATCGACAACTTGACTGATTTTTACAGTCAAGATTATTATGGGATTGGGTATGGACACTACAAAGCATGTGTTGGCGTTGTTCTGGGGGCCCTGCCTGAGCTTGCCCCACCCTGTAGCTTCCCCCACCATGTAGCTTCTCCCACCACGACTTCTCCCACTACTGCCTATGAGCCCCCACTATACGACTCCTCCTACAGTACGAAGAACGCGGTTGACATTCAGTTTCAGTAAGATCTCGGTGAATAGTGCGACTAGTCTTAGCTATTCGAAGGGCGTCTTAGTGCTTTGCTCGAGTTCCAGTCGGTTTCATAGTGTCAGTTGGATCACTCTACAGGGCATTATGTCGTCTGAGCCTGGCAATGAATTAGGATCGAACGCAGTTATGTGCTACTTTCCTTGTCTTCCATACTACCTCAGATATCAGATTGGGTTTGATATACTTGTTAACCCTCCTGATGCACAAACGGATCCATCTGTGGCCGGTCAACCTCCGCGCTTGATTCATGTTGAGCTTTACTTCCCAGATGGTATTATCTGCAATCCTGCAAACTTCGATGAAATGCCAAATCCTCTTTCATTCGGAGATGGTGCGCCACATTTCTACCCTCCACTCCCTGATGTCCATCCACCAATGCACCCAGATAATCCACATCCAACCGAGTCGTTTTATCGTCAACTACGCCAGCAAGCTATGATGTTGCAAGAACAACTTTATACTCGTGTGCTTGTAGATATCATAAATGGCCAGCCTGGGGAATTTATGGTAATTGATGACACACCATACGATGTCATTCCTCATTGTATAGAGTGCAATGAGTTTCACAGAGAGTCAGAACTTGTTCACATGCAACGACCCCGAGGTGTTCCAAAACGCAAGCGCTCAAAGCAGTCGCACAAACAGTCAGGGCGTTCACTTCAGCGTCCATCAAAGTCCAGATCCACAGGTCAGCAGGATACATCACATGCAGCACCACACACAGCCGGTGAAAGTGTCACCACAGGCCCCAGTAAGTATAATATAATGCTTTTGAAAATTTTCAGATAACAATTTAAGCATATTACGCTACATATTATCTGTGGATGTCTTTGTAATGCTTCTCGTAATTGTATTACTATATTCATGACTTGCACTAGAGATCTGCCAGACTAGTAAATTTCGATGCTACTACATGGAGACAGCTAGTGAATACATTGTTGCCAACAAGGTTTGAAGTAGTTGTGTTATGTGATCGCTGAAAACCTTCCTTAATCACTAAAGAAATTTGTATTTTTGAGAGAATGTGGTATGATTTCTAAGTCTACTTTATGATTTTGGATTCGCAAGATGTACTAATCGCTTTCGAGTGTGATTCAGACTGAAGAAATGCACACTTACGATTTCAAAATACTAAAGCAAACTAATAATCGTAAAGAATATATTTCTTATATTTGTAGTGTGTTATTCTGAAAGGACTGTATCGTAAACCAGAATCTGATATTTCCTGCGCATTTCAGTTTGTCTCTCTTTCAAAATTGAGTATACTATTTCCTGTATTTTCCACTCATTCACCTCTAGTTTTCCCCTCTGTGACGAAATTACAATGATATGAAGTTATGTTCATATTTAGTGAAAAACCACCATGTTACTTATTTATGATATTCGTTTGCTTTTCTGCAATGTGTAACAACAAATACTTTATCTAACATTTACGGAGATAAGTTCTGCTAGAGACAATATGAAAACATAAAAAAATACCTGCCATCACACAGTAAGTGGTATTTAATTTGAAACTGCACTACTAGTTGTGGACATGTACTTATTAAAATAACATGCTACCTACTACCACTCAGTAAGTGGTACCTAATTTGAAATTGCACTACTAGTTCCAGCTACATACCGTACATGAATTGCTAATTCAAGTTTATGAAAATATCTGAATTTCCAGTAAGGAAATCTTAATGAAACTGTGATAAGTCATAATTGTCAAACCTCTATGTTCAGCTGTATTTTGGGAACTCAAAATCCCTCAGTGATTAACAAATAATTTGCACAAAATATGAATCTTCACACATGAATGTTACTAGTTCATGAGTCACAGAGGCACATCAACATACTTC
Source organism: Schistocerca serialis cubense (assembly GCF_023864345.2). Classification (NCBI taxonomy): domain Eukaryota; kingdom Metazoa; phylum Arthropoda; class Insecta; order Orthoptera; family Acrididae; genus Schistocerca; species Schistocerca serialis. The sequence continues at coordinate 823,434,975 of NC_064640.1, forward strand.
ATTTAATTCTTTACTACAGCCCAGAAAGAATATAAAAGGAAATTACAATAATTTAACAGCATTGCAGAGCATAGAGAATCTGAGAAATATTTATTTACTTATAATTTCTTTTTTATTCTATGCTTAAACTTTTTCATTGTATGCAATCTTACTAGGTGTGCTGTACTAAACTAGTTATCAGTGAGTTAGCTGTAGTAAAGGATTTGTTAGAGGTCTATGTTTGGTAAGCAATTCATACAGAAAGTAATGGAGTTGCTCACAAGAATGATAATAGCTGCCAGTCCTCACTTGTTTATCAGTCTTGAACGGACCTTACAATGTGTCATTATGGGAATATAAGCACAGTATGTCATAGGTGGCTTTACAAACTGTGTCTTTGAAGTGTCTTGCAGTTAATATATTTTTTCTATATTTGCCCACAGATTTTATATGCCATTTATTGCAATAACTGTGACATAATCTAGTCCTGTGGGTTTGTTTTTTTCAGAAAAAGATCTGCAAAAGCGCAAAAAGCGTACAGTGACTCAACAGTTGCCAGAGGAAGATGGGTTACATGAAATAGCGACAGGAATACAAAACAAAAATGTTTCCACTCAGGCTGCTGTTGCAACCACCGAAAAGGCAATGGCTCGTTTGACTATACAAGGTAAGAATAATGAGGGAAATTTAGTTCAGGACAATGAAAAGCTTTATGCAGATGGAAATGTTGATAACGACAACTAGATGGATGCAAATTTAGCAACACTGCGAATCTTGTCACACATCCTGCACTCAACGTCATGAGGAATTTTATTTGTATTTTATGTTGCTGGTCAAGTCAATTATGTTGTGAAACCAGAACTGACATTTTGTCTGCGCATTTCGGTGTTAAGTATTTCCCTTTCAGCATTGTGTATTTAACACTATTTCCTATGTTTTATACACATTCAGCTCGATTTTTCTGTTCTGTGATGCAATTACAATGATGTGAAGTTATGTCCATAGTTAATGAAAATCAACCAAGTGTATTTGTTTATGAAATTTGTTTGCTTTTCTGCAACATACAATAGCAAATACTTTATACAACATTTTAACAGATGAGTTCTATTAAAAGGAGTATGAAATATCTGCTGTCACTCAGTAAGTGGTGCTGTCCCTATTTGAAATGGCACTGCTAGTTACTGACTTGCACTCATTAGTTGCAGCCACATGCATAAATTTCTAATTCAGGTTAACGAAAATATCTAAATTTCCAGTAAGCAAATCTTAATGAAACTGGGCACAGTCATAATGGTCAAGCTTCTATGTTCATCTGTATTTTGGGAACTCAGAATCCCTCAGTGAATCAGAAATAATTTGCACAAAATATAAATTTCCACACATGAATGATATTAATTCACGAATCACAGATGCACATCAACATACTTCATTTATATTTTTGCTGCAGTTCACGATACAACATAAACGGAAATTTTAACAATTAATAGCATTATGGAGTATACAGCACCTGAGAAATATTTGTTTACTTGTAATTCATTTTTTTCTGCTAAGCTTAACTTTTTTCATTGTATGTAACCTTACTAGCTGTGCTATAGTAAACCAGTTGTCAGTGAGTTACATGTGGCAAATGATTTGTTGAAAGTCCATAACATCTTCTATGTTTGACTTGTGACTCAGAGAGAACAACATGGAGTTTCTCACAAGAATGATAACTGGCAGATGTCACTTGTTTTTCAGTCTTGAAAGAACCTTATAATGTGTAATTATGAGAAAATAAGCACAGAATGCTATAGGCAGCTTTACACAGTGTATCCCTAAAGTGTCTTACAGTTAATATATTTTTTGTGTACTTACCCACAGATTCGACACGCCATTTATTACAATAACTGTGATGTACACTATACCTGTGGTTTCTTTTTTTTCAGAAAACAGTCTGCAAAAGCAAGAAAAGCCTACATTGACTCAACAGTTGCCAGAGGAAGAAAGGTTACATGAAATAGCAACAGGGATACAAGACAAAAATGTTTCCACTGAGGCTGCTGCTGCCACCATAAAAGATGAAATGGATCGTTTGAATTCGCATGAAGAGAATGATGATGGAAATGTCGTTCAGGACAACGAAAAGCTCGGTGAAGATCCAAATGTCGATAACAACAAATAGATGGATGCAAATTTAGCAACATGATGAATCTTTTCACTCATCCTGTTCTCAACGCCATGGGGAATTTTATTTGTATTTTAGACATTTTGGCAAATTACGGCTTCTAAAGTAATGTACGTAACTTTATTTACCACACAGGAGGCGTTTCAGAGATTTATGTAAGCATGCATGTGGTGTCTGGCTCAGGTTTTTTTAAATGTAAACATGAAAAAATCATTTTCACGCTATGAGTAGAGTTTTGTAGTGTAAAGATTGATTGATAGCTTTTCAGATGATGATAGAACGTTTAGCAAATAGAAAAAGTGCTCAACCATCTGAAAGTTATCTACCAGGTGTCTACAGTGTCAACTAGTTGTTTATTAAGATGACATGTAGCATTTTATACTAATGTATACTTATTGCCTGGTACCTGCATTCTGTGGTGGGTATGAATAAGAAGGTTGTCCAACCACAGTTATTGTGATTTCTATTGAACAGCGATCTTTCAACAGTGGTTACATCATTTTCCACTGCTGTGTAAAATACTTGTGACTTTGACATGTGTGCTTCACTCATACCTGTTAATGAATTAAAAACCTAAGTAAAATGTTCATTTAAAGCAGGAAACATATGATATAGAATTGCTATGTTACTAGAATTTTGACAGAATACATTACTGTTTGATGAACAAGCTTAATATGGAAACTTGTATTGGAGTTGTAACTGCTGTCAGATTATTGTTATTGTAGAATTACTGTAGGTAGAAGAGGGAATTATAGAAAATTATAGTTGGAAATTGAAGTAGATATTTCAGTTAAATAGACTGTTGTAATCATGTAATTGACATTTGGATGTGATAGATAATATCTGACTGATGTAGCTGTGTAGTTTCTGTGCTACAATTGGGTTTGATTTCATGAATTATCAATTTATTGGTTGTTATAAGTGACTTGTAAAATTTTTGTGAGAATTAAGTAAAAAATGGGTGTCAAAACCATTTTTTATACAATGTGAGAAACGAATGCTTAGCTTCTATATTACATACAGTATCATACATGACAGTTAATTATAGCCTTTTATGGTATAACCAAATATACTGATAAATTTCTAATTGGATAAAGATAAATTTGTGGGTAATGTGTTTTCTCTAAATATATCATGTGTATATTACTATGAATCCTAAAATGATAACTAATGAAATTTTGGCATTACATGGTTCTACTTACTGGTAATCATTTTTCTATGACTCTTCTAAAAACTGAAGTTGCTGAGCACCTGTACTGCTATAAGTATGCTAACAATGTGTAAAACATATAGTTTGACACTTGTTCATATATAGAAACTAGTTATCCTTGATATATTTGTGAAAATACTTATGGAATTGGAAATTTCATTTGAGCTGTATTTTTTCTAATTAGTTTTTTCTTATAATATTATATTATATCTGTACGTTTTTCATTAAATAAAGGATCAATACCCTGAACAAAAACTCTTTTGTGTAATTATTTTCTTATTGCTTTTTAGGCAACTGGTAAGCAATAACATATCTAAATAAAAGCTGGAAGGCCTCTGCAACATATGCTGAGGGCTATCACAGAGAAAATTAATATTGGTACTAAGACTGAAGACCAAGTGAGGTAACGCAGTGGGTAGCACAATGGACTCGCATTCGGGAGGATAACGGTTCAATCCCGCATCCGGCCACCCTGATTTAGGTTTTCAGTGATTTTCCTAAATCGCTCCAGGCAAATGTTGCTATGGTTCCTTTGAATGGGCATGGCCGACTTCCTTCCCCATCCTTCCCTAATCCGGTGAGACCTATAACCTCGCTGTTTGGCCTCCTCCCCCAAACAACCCAACCCTAATAAGACCGTACATCCCCATGACTGACACAGTGAGTGCAATTTGCACATTATTCATTTCATTATGAACAATATTAATGTTTGTGTTAAAGATGCTACCATAAACGTAGTGTCAGGATTTTCTGCAGTATTAACTAAAATTATATACGCAATATTTTTTAGATAAGCAAAACAGAGATAAAAACGTTCATAGATAACTAGTAAAGTTACTCGGTCAGAGAAAACAGGTGCTATTTCTAGAAACTTTTGCAGGTATGTCTTCACATTTGCAGTACATATTTTATGTATGTATATGCAGAATAAAAAGTATATTTTTTCTAGCTAATATAACGATCATCAAGAATATATGCAGATTTTCTTATACTGTATTGCTTGGAAGATTCAGGACAAAAATCAAAAAAGTAATCTTTCATTAAATGACTTTTAGCACCAAATAATTAGACCAATATCTAAGTTAGAAAAATAATGTTAAAATTATTTATAACATGAGTTTATCAGTTTTGTAAGTGAAAAATTACCGTTCTTTTGGTTTAGTAATTTCATGAATCTCATGCTGAAGGTAAATGAAGAAAATATATTTGTAAAACACACTATTGTTTTGGCAGCACATCAGTTTTAAAGTAGTATTAAAGTTTCAGTGTATTCAGAAAGCTATTACTTCATTATCTTTTTTACATGCTTTGTTTAAGTTTGTTCTTGTATGTCTCTGTCATAGTTTTCTCATTACCAATATTATAATGAGATTTGGCTGTAAAACTTGCTCAACTGCAAATATTCTCGTGAATGGATGGGGTCACTACATTTCTTGAAACTATGCTTACTGAATGAAAGTTTGTTATGTCACTGAGAAGAGGACACCAATTTTATTACTACGACGTGATGCATAATAACACAAAAATCTAAAAAATGAATACCATACAGTTCACAAAAACTGTGCCTCTTGTAAAAAATAGTCTCTCTCACTGAAAAAGGCACCTATTACAACAATTCACATTCATTTTCCAGTGCTTTTTTTCAGTACAAATTCAATATAGTCACCAATGCTCTAGATATAACACACACATTACTATTAGAATCTCTTGTTCACTAAAACACATATTTGCTCAGTTACTGGATTCTTAGCAAAATTTCTGAAACCTCCTATCGTAAACTGATACTATACAACATGAAGTAGTAGAAAGTAAATAAAAGGAGCGCAGGTGCGTCACTTAAAGGCAAACAACGAGAATGCTGTAGTTGGTTTCTCAACAGCAGTAACACATTTTATGAACATATTTGAGTCTATTTAGAAAGTTAAGAAATTCTGATTTACAATCCATAGAAAATGTTTTTAATCGTTCAAGCAATAAGTGACCAAGGAAACGTCAGCCACTCGCATTTATACCTCGGGTCCACATTCATAGAGCTGACGTGACAACACAGTTGCCACATAAAATCGTGTAAGAGGCTCACTGACATGTTGAAAATAAACAGTAGCACTATATAAAGGCTGGACTGGTCACAATTAAAAATTCATGTTTGAAAATGTAATGACTTTATTGCTCGTAATATAATGTGTTTCGGACTTTGCAGTCTTTAGATGTCTGTGATAAAGTACCAAAGATACATGGAAATTACAAAACCAAATCAGAACAGTGAACTACAAGAAGAAAGCTCAGTTGTTCACACAAGGTGCTTCAGGCAAAAACATGCCTAGCAGCATGATGCTGCACGTAGATATAAAGCTTACAAGATGTGTACATAACAATCGTTAGCAGACTAGTGAAAAAATCTTTAACATGAAACTTACAGGTGAACATTCATGCTAGATGTCAGCATAGCAGTGATGGTGGCGCCATACCTCTTCGTAATTCACAACAGAGTCCAAAAAATTAAATCATAAAAATACAATGGTCAAATATACATAAAATTATAACAGGAAGCAAGACTGCAAAAGATTTTTTTAGTTTATAACGAGGACAGGAAAGAAAAAGCTGCATGGCTACCGTCAGGTGGCAAAGTAGTAGCAAATATGATGACGTACTTCGTCAAGATTGATAGTGAATTTTAACTATGAGAAGTACTAGATATGAGTATGTAGTTCAACAACAAAATAATTAGTTACAAACTTTAAAATGTAAAATAAAATCCAATAAACGAAGACATATTGGCTGTTATCAGGTAGCAGAATAGTAGCAACATTGACGCTGTACATCGTTGTAGCTGAAAATGGCTATATTAAAAGCTAAACAAAAAATAATACATAATCACAATGCAAATAAAAAACGAATGAACAGAGTCATATTGACTGACGTCAGCTTGTAATAAAAACTAACAGATGAAAGAAGCACAAGAGCTATGGCGAGCGTCTTTACAAAAGTTGTAAATGCATAGAAATAGAACAAAGTAAACAAATATATCGTGATACAAAGACGCGAACCTTTCTAAGGAACATAGGTAGCAATCTGTTACTGCTAGTATAAAAAGTGAAGACGTATGAAAATGAGAATAAGATACAATTTCTAAGAAAAAAGAATCAGTGCATCAAATGCAGACTTGTCAATGGTATTAATTATATAACGAGGAAATATTGTTGTATAGAAGGAGCTATCACGTCATGCTGCATATCGTTGATCTACATTTGAATGTTAATCTCCAATTTATAACTAAAGTATTTACTCTACACATACGGAGAAAATATTGTACTACTCCACTGGGGTTACTATGACGTGCTCTAGAAACAAAGACAAACCTTTACTACTCACCAAACCGTCAACACGAGGTCTGTAAGCATTACGAAGCATGCTCTGTGTCCATCTTTTACATCATCATGCCATAAAGAAATACTGAAAGAAAAGAAAATTTCATTCATGTACAACTTAATTTGTCTTGCTACGTGATATCTCAGTAGGCACATAGGGCACACGTTGTCGACATCATGATCGCCTTACTCCCAAAACTGCCATCCGATCTAGCCACCATAACTTGCCTTCTAGATGGGTAAGAAGAAACGTCTTTTAATAATTCATTTTTTTTTCAGTGTGCTATTCAAGTGTAGAATGTGGATGTGTGAAGAAAGTTACCACTAGTGCACAATAGTAAGAAAAAAAATACTGGGGCACTGTGCTGGCTATGAATGTTGTAAATCGGCCATGTGGTAAATTAATATTGGCCTCTGGTTTTGGAATACTGAAGTAATTCACATCCTGTATCCATGTATGTGTTAGTACCATATCTCAAAACTTGCCTATAATTTTACATAGAGAGACTACATAGCACCAAGGTGTGTGAGGTGCTGCGTCGCCTGACTCTCTCAACACACACACACACACACACACACACACACACACACACAGAGAGAGAGAGAGAGAGAGAAACATCACTAGCCCTGATGATGCATGTCAGATACCACACAACTAGCATACGTCTTGACGCAGTGCATGCATTATCGTCACAATTTAGTGAAATACTACACTGAGACTGAGGGAGGTAGCGCAGTGGTTTGCACACTGGACTCACATTCGGGAGGACGACAGTTCAAACCCACATCCGGCCATCCTGATTTCGGTTTTTCGTGATTTCCCTAAATCCCTTCAAGCAAATTCCAGGATGGTTCCTTTGAAAGGGCACAGCCAACTTCCTTCCTTATCCTTCCCTAATCCGATGGGACCTCGCTGTTCGGTCTCATACCCAAATTCAACTAGCTACAGTGAGATGACAAAAGTCATGGGATAGCATATGTAAAGATGGTGCTAGTATAGCGTATGCAAGGTATAAAAGAGCAATGCATTGGCAGACCTGTCATTTGTACTCAGGTGATTTACGTGAGAAGGTTTCCAAAGTTATTATAGGCACAAAATGGGAATTAACAGATTTTTTCATGTGTTTGACTTGTTTACCTGCTTTGGGCTGCCTCTACAAATATGACTTAATAATGTTCTACAAACTTTTAGCATTGTACTTGATAATGGCATAAAAGCCGAAACTTGCATAGTACAGAAGATAAATGTAATAATACAGTCAACTGGCTGTTTACTCTCTTAAAAAGTATTGCACGACTGTGGCTCAACGCCCTCGAAAATCCATCAGCCATTGCCAGACTTTGAATGGGGAATAATAGTTGGAGATAAACTCAGGGGATATTCTATTTCGGAAATCCTTAGGGAATTCATATGCTCAGATCCATAGTGTCAATAGTGTGCCGAGAATAGCACATTGCAGGCATTACCTCTCACCACAGGCAACGCAATGACCGACGGTCTTCACTTAACGACCGAGAGCAGCGGCGTTTGCGGATAGTTATCAGTGCTAACAGACTAGCAGCACTGCGTGAAATAACCTCAGAAAGCAATGTGGAACGTACGACAAACATGTCTGTTAGGACAGTGCCACGAAGTTTGGTGATAATGGGATATGGTAGCAGGCGACCAACGCAAGAGCTTTTGCTAACAGCACATCGCCTGTAGTGCCTCTTCTGGGCTCGGGACCATATCGGTTGGACCCTAAGTGGCTGAAAAATTGTGGCCTAGTGAAATGAGTCCCGATTTCAGTTGGTAAGAGCAGATGATACAGTTCGAGTGTGGTGCAGACCTCCCCCCCCCCCCCCCCCCCCCCACTTAATTTACCCAAACAACGACGGAATTTTTATGGACAACAGTGCGTCATGTTGTTTGCGACCGGTTTGAAGAATATTATGGACAATTGGAGGAAATGATTTGGTTACCCATATAGCCCGACGTGGGACATAATCGACAGGTCAGTTAGTGCACAAAATCTTGCACCAGTAACACTTTCACAGTTATGGTCGGCTATAAAGGCAGCATGGCTCAATATTTCGGCAGGGGATTTCCAACGACTTGTCGAGTCCATGCTACGTCGAGTTGCTGCACTAGGCCAGAAAAATTGAAGTCCGACACGATATTAGGAGGTATCCCATGACTTTTGTCACCTCAGTTTATAGTGATCGACTATAAGTTCAAATGGTTCAAATGGCTCTGAGGACTATGCGACTTAACTTCTGAGGTCACCACTCGCCTAGAACTTAGAACTAATTAAACCTAACTAACCTAAGGACATCACACACATCCATGCCCGAGGCAGGATTCGAACCTGCGACCGTAGCGGTCGCTCGGCTCCAGACTGTAGCGCCTAGAACCGCACGGCCACTCCGGCCAGCAGACTATAAGTCTCAGGATATTTATCAGAGAACTAAATCGATTGACGACTTCATAACAAAAACAATCCTAGTCAGTTTTTGTCAGTCGTTTTCGCGATTTCAGCGCAATCTTGTCGTCATCACCGAGACTCACAATTTGTTCTAGCCAGATATGGCAGAAACGTCCCTTGTCTTGAGTTCTGCAGCTCAAAAATGTGATGTTTCTACAAAAACAGCCCGTGTCAAAATAATATTTGACAAAAACAGCCTTTGTCTTTTGACAAGCAGGCGACAATGCAACCTCAATGTTCATTGTCGCTCTCGATGTAGTTGTCTGATTATTTCAATCAATTCTTTGGAAAGTGACGCTTCAGTGTATGAGATTCTATTATGAATTCCTAAGAATGTGTTCAGTGGCCTAAAATGCAGAAACTTCAAGAAAGAACAAAAATGTAATAAATAAACAGAAGCTGATGGGTGAGCAACACATGAACTACGTTGACAAAAGTATTCCCGCGAAACGTGTTGGAGATGGCTGCAACTAAGCACTGTTTACATTCTTTATTTCCACCAGAGGTATGCAGGTGACGTGACGTCCGCTCCCTTTGATTGCAGATGCCAAAAACCTTTTTAAAATCTTATCATGTTTAAGCTCAGAGAAACATCGCACAAAGTCGTCGTTATCAACTTCTTATGTTTAAGATCAAAGAAACATCTCACAAAGTCATCGTTATCATAATCGTTGTCGTTATAGTCATCGTCATCGTCGTTGTCGTCGCAAAGTAATTCCGCCAGAATTTTCAGACATTTTGCATTGAGAAAAAGAAACCCTTGAAAGCTTGCTTACGACTAACAAGAGAAGCAAACATGATGTACAAAAATATATTCATAAGTAATTCCATTTACGCACATACAAATCAATACATATTTCATTCGATTTTCTGGAAGCTGTACCATGTGGAAGAAAACACTCACTCTCGCCGGGTTACTCACGACAAATGTATGCAAACACTCGTGTCGGGTCAGTCGCACACCAATGGCAGTTTAACGTGAAACAGTAATACCAAAAACTTCTCCGATTACACTATTTCAGACATGTAGACAGTTAAAGAAAAGAAATTGTTTTGTTCAGAAGCTATTTTAGCGGTAAAACTCTCGCACGCAAACGGTTCAGGCGTAGTCCACGAGCTCTCTAGTTGTCCTCCCCCTTCTATAAGTACCAGGAGTGAAACGATGAAAAAAAAAATGTTTTACAACCCCTACCAGAGGACCTAACAAGTTTTGCCGCCCCTGTGGAGCTGGTACCCGATTCGGGCCGCACCCCTCGTAACCCACATTGCTACACCACTGCTTGTGGGGGCAATGCGTTTGGTATGGAGAAAGCGGGAGCAGCGATAATGATCTGGGCGGCGACTCATTCGTGTTCGATAATATCGTCGACAGTCTGAACTCCTTCGATATTAATAAACTTTTTGGAGCTAGTCTCGCATGTGACTTCGTGAAAGTCACAAGTTGTGCTAAGAAGGGAATAGCGCCGCTGAAATTTGAGAATTTGTGATAAGTTCCTATGGGACAAAATTGCTGAGGTCATCAGTCGCTAGGCTTACACACTACTTAATCTAACTTACGCTAAGGACAACACACACATCCGTGCCCGAGGGAGGACTCGAATCTCTGACGGGGGGAGCCACACGAACTGTGGCAAGGCGCCTAAAACCGCGCGGCTACACCCTGCTGCTACGCGCCAGTGAACAATAATGTTGCACTACTGGCCATTAAAATTGCGACACCACGAAGATGATATGTTACAGACGCGAAATTTAACCGACAGGAAGAAGATGCTGTGATATGCAAATGATTAGCTTTTCAGAGCATTCACACAAGGTTCACGCTGGTGGCGACACCTACAACGTGCTGACATGAGGAAAGTTTCCAACTGATTTCTCATACACAAACAGCAGCTGACCGGCGTTGCCTGGTGAAACGTTGTTGTGATGCCTCGTGTAAGGAGGAGAAATGCGTACCATCACGTTTTCGACTTTGATAAAGGTCGGATTGTAGCCTATCGCGATTGCGGTTTATCGTATCGCGACATTGCTGCTCGCGTTGGTCGAGATCCAATGACTGTTAGCAGAATATGGAATCGGTGGTTTCGGAGGGTAATGCGGAACGCCGTGCTGGATCCAAACGGCGTCGTATCACTAGCAGTCCAGATGAGAGGCATCTTATCCGCATGGCTGTAACGGATCGTGCAGCCACGGCTCGATCCCTGAGTCAACATATGGGGACGTTTGCAAGACAACAACCATCTGCACGAAAAGTTCGACGACGTTTGAAGCAGCATGGACTATCAGCACGGAGACCATGGCTGCGGTTACCCTTGACGCTGCATCATAGACAGGAGCGCCTGTGATGGTGTATTCAACGATGAACCTGGGTGCACGAATGGCAAAACGTCATTTTTTCGGATGAATCCGGGTTTTGTTTACAGCATCACGATGATCGCATCCGTGTTTGGCGACATCGCGGTGAACACACATTGGAAGCGTGTATTCGTCATCGCCATACTGGAGTATCACCCAGCGTGATGGTATGGGGTGCCATTGGTTACACGTCTCTGTCACCTCTTGTTCGCATTGACGGCACTTTGAACAGTGGACGTTACATTTCAGATGTGTTACGACCCGTGGCTCTACCCTTCATTCGATCCCTGAAAAACCCTACATTTCAGCAGGATAATCCACGGCCGCATGTTGCAAGCCCTGTACGGGCCTTTCTGGATACGGAAAATGTTCGACTGCTGCCCTGGCCAGCACATTCTCCAGATCTCTCACCAACTGAAAACGTCTGGTCAATGGTGGCCGAGCAACTGGATCGTCACAATACGCCAGTCACTACTCTTGATGAACTGTGGTATCGTGTTGAAGCTGCATGGGCAGCTGTACCTGTACACGCCATCCAAGCTCTGTTTGACTCAATGCGCAGGCGTATCAAGGCCGTTATTACGGCCAGAGGTGGTTGTTCTGGGTACTGATTTCGCAGGATCTGTGCACCCAAATTGCGTGAAAATGTAATCACATGTCAGTTCTAGTATAATATATTTGTCCAATGAACACCCGTTTCTCACCTGCATTTCTTCTTGGTGTAGCAATTTTAATGGCCAGTAGTGTAGTTTCATGACAGAAATGAAGCGACGCAATTTTGTTGCAAAGTAGATGAATTAATGGTGCAATTTTATTAAATGAGTTTAGTAGTCAGTGGAACTGACAATTAGTGTTTAATCATGCGCCAGCTTGCATCAGGCTAATACTTCTTGTGTTTGGAAGATCGCTCTGATGTTGAATAGAATAAATTCTAATTAAAGCTCAAATCGATCCAAGTGTCGCCTAATTTATTTAGATTGGTGCATATATTTGCTGAACGCTCTATCCTTTTCAGCTAGTTGCTGCTATTTTAGGAGCAGAATATTACGGATGTGCGTGGGTACCCATGGGCAACGCAGAACAATTCTTCCGCGCAGTCATATGTTTCGTCGTACTATGGGAAAGTGATAACGTAGGGAGCAGTAGGTGCTCAGTATTTTTGATCCTCTAAACCTCGTTTGTGAAGTCACAAGGGTAATACTAAAAAGTCATAGGATATGATAAGGTCACGTAAAATCAGTATTACGGAAAGCAAATGGAATATTAGATATGTTGGAAGAGATTTAGAAAAATGCAATGCATCCGTAGAGGAAATAGCATACAAGTTGCTCGTGTGGTCAGTTCTAGAATATGTTCCATTATCAAGCAACCATAACAACCAACGAACGAATTGGAAAAGTGCTTTTAGAATCGTAAAAGATCGGCGTTGGCCATATGATACTAGGGCGTGTTCCATTTATATGATGACCGCACATGCATGGTTGTGTTTGCGGGCCACCGGAGCCGAGCAGGCCAGTCGAATGGGTCCCACGTCTCCCTGTTAACACTCAATTGGATGCACCTCAAATAGGCGTGTGGATAGTCGTACCTGGATAGTCGCTATGGATCTGAGAGATCCACACGAGGCAAATGTATAATTTTATTTGAAAAAAAGTAAATTTTTCATTCAAAATGTGGAACATGAGGCATGATTGTCTTTAATTGTCCATATGTATATGAACAAAATGGAACAAAAAATACGTAACATTTTGTGCTTCATCAGTTGTATCATTTTCCATATTTTCCATGAATCTGGGAGTTAGCAATTATAAATTGACTGTCTGCTAACTCTTTGATAACTTGTATATGGAAATAAATTCCCTGATAACATCTCAGAAATACAAATTTCACAATGTATCAACGATAACACTAGGAACAATCACTTTCAAAGCGATCAAAGTACAGTTCTTACGACAGTTGAAAAATTCAATCATTGTCGAAGTAATACGATGACTGGAACTAAGAAAAATATCACTCAGTTATACGAATATGTGTTGCCTGTTCTTTCGGAATCCGCAGCTGAGACTTATTACATGTAAACTGAAGGTGGAGGGAGAGAACGGAAAGGAAAGGGAACGGATTAGTGATGTCAGCTGCATCGGAACGTTACAAGTAATCAGCGGAGACGAATGAAGATGTGTGCCGGACCAGGATTCGAACCCGAGATTTTTTGCTGACTAGACAGGTGCGTTAACCACTGCCCATCCAGGGACACAGTGTTTATCGGAACTGCACGGACTATCTCGGTACGTCCACCCTTCTACTGAGCGCCACTTATTCGCAGTCCCTGTCCATTTCCTCCTTGGTAGCTACTCTGAGATTCTTGTACGAAAAAAAAAAAGGATCAAATGGTTCTGAGCACTATGGGGCTTAACATATGAGGTCATCAGTCCCCTAGAACTTAGAACTACTTAAACCTAACTAACCTAAGGACATCACACACAGCCATGCCCGAGGCAGGATTCGAACCTGCTACCGTAGCAGTCGCGCGGTTCCGGACTAAAGCGCCCAGAACCGCTCGGCCACCGCGGCCGGTGCGGGGAGTGAGAAAACTTGGATTTCATATTCGAGCGTCTATTTATAAGCCACACATCACGCCGGTGAATGCGAAACGACGCCTCGCTCGGTGTAAGGAGCGTAAACATCCGACGATTGAACAGTGGAAAAAACGGTGTGTGGAGTGGCGAATCATCGTACACACCGTGGCGATCCGATGGGAGGTTGTTGGTTTGGCGAATGCCCGGTGAACGTCATCTGCCAGCGTGTGTAGTGCCAACAGCAAAATGGGGATGGCCATTGCATCTTTCAACAAGAACAGACACCGCGCATAAATATAACTGATTCGCCTAGATGGGCAATAGATTCACCTTCTTGATTGTGGATGCACAAGAACGTTCCGCCTTCTGTGGGAATTCCAGAGAAGCAAAGAAGGAGGAAATGGACATGAACGGTGAATAGGTGGCGCTCAGTGGGGATGTGGGTCGGTCATGAGGTGTACCAAGACAGTCCGTGCAGTTGCAATAAACACTGTGTTCCTGGTGGCGCAGGGTTTAATGCACCTGCCTATTAAATAAGAGCTCCCGGGCTCGAATCCCGGCCTGGCACACATTTTCACTCTCATCGCCACTCATTCGTGTAATGTCCCGATGCAGCTGACATAGCTAATCCCTTCCTTTCCCTTTCCTTTCGTTTTCCCCCCCTCCGCCTTCAGTTTACATATAAAATATCACTCAGTCGTCGTCCCAACAGTTTCTTTTCTTTTTCACAATCATCAGTAAACACAAACGCACAGTGGCGAAGGCGCGAGCATAAACCACACTGTTTTCATGTGTACTTTGTCAGTCATCTTTTCTTAGTTCTGAAAGAGATGCGGCAGCAGTTCCGAGCACTCACTTCAGAAGAGTTGGGTTCAGCAGAAGTGCAAGTCGAAGAGGGATCAGCAACTCTGGGTAGGGTTTCTGCAGTTCTTATACAAATGGACTATGACGAATTGGAGACCAACTGTCGCCTCACCAACTGTGCTTCCCAAGCTTCACAATGTGATCAAAAGTATCCGGACACTCCCAAAAAGATACATTTTTCATGTTGGGCGCATTGTACTGCCAACTACTGCCGGGTACTCCATGTCAGCGACCTCAGTAGTCATTAGACATCATGCGTGAGCAGAATGGGGAGCTCCGCGAAACTCACTGACTTGGAACGTGGTCAGGTGATTGGGTGTCACATGTGTCATACGTCTGTACGCGAGATTTCCACAGTCCTAAACATCCCTAGGTCCACTGTTTCAGATGTGATATTGAAGTGGGAATGTGAAGGGACACGTACAGCACAAAAGCGTACAGGCCGACCTCGTCTGTTGACTGACAGAGACTGCCGACAGTTGAAGACGGTCGTAATGTGTAATAGGCAGACATCTGTCCAGACCATCACACAGAAATTCCAAACTGCATCACGATCCACTGGAAGTACTATGACAGTTAGCTAGGGTGTGAGGAAACTTGGATTTCATGGTCGAGCGGCTGCTCATAAGCCACACATCACGCCGGTAAATGCCAAACGACGTCTCGCTTGGGCTAAGGAACGTAAAAATCCGACGATTGGACAGTGGAAAAACGTTGTGTGGAGTGACGAATCACTGTACACAAGGTGGCGATCCGATGGCAGGGTGTGTGTATGGCGAATGCCCGGTGAACGTCATCTGCCAGCTTGTGTAGTGCCAACAGTAAAATTCGGAGGGGGTGGGGTTATGGTGTGGTCGTGTTTTTCATGGAGGGAACTTTCATCCCTTGTTGTTTTGCGTGCACTATCACAGCACAGGCCTACATTGACGTTTTAAGCACCTTCTTGCTTCCCACTGTTGAAGAGCAATTCTGGGATGGGCATTGCATGCTTCAACACGATCGAGCACCTGCTTATAATGCACGGCCTGTGGCGGAGTGATTACACGACAATAACATCCATTTAATGGACTGGCCTGCACACAGTCCTGACCTGAATCCTATAGAACACCTTTTGGATGTTTTGGAACGCCGACTTCGTGCCAGGCCTCACCGACCGACATCGATACCTCTCCTCAGTGCAGCACTACGTGAAGATCAGGCTGTCATTCCCTAAGGTACCTTCCAGCATCTGATTGAACGTATACCTGCGAGACTGGAAGTTGTCATCAAGGCTAAGGGTGCCCAACGCCCTACTATATTAGAGCATTACGGATGGAGGACGCCACGAATTTGTAAGTCATTTTCAGCCAGGAGTCCGGATACTTTTGATCACATAGCGTAATTGTGAAAAAGTCGACGTCGTATTTTTTCATTCCCATTCGATAAATTGATTGTTTGAGAACGGATCACAATAATATTGAGAACTGAATAAAATACAACCATACTACCTCTCCTCGTTCCTCTTTGAACGTTGTAGGATGAGCACATCTTATCAACATCTTCCAGTCCAGTTTTGTGCTGGTTGTAGTATTTTACCATCTCCTTTTTTTTATCTGCAAAGAATCCCGTACGGATGACATAGTAATAAGCATCCCTGGAGTAGAGAAACAACTGGAAAAGTTGAAAACAAATAAGTCGCCAGATCCAGATGGAGACCCAGTTCGGTTTTACAAAGAGTATTCTGCTACATTTGCCACTTACTAGCTTGCATTTATCGCTAATCTCTCACCCGTCGCAAAGTCCCAAGTGACTGGAAAAAAGCACAGGTGACTCCTGTTTATAAGAAGGGTAAAAGAAAGAAACTGAAAAATTACAGACCCATATCCTTAACATCGGTTTGCTGTAGATTTCTAGAACATTCTGAGGTCGAATATAATCAGTTTCCCAGAGACCGAAAAGGTTATGTCCACGAATCAACATTGTTCAAGGAAAATGTGACAGGACCTCTGTTATTTTCTGTATACGTAAATGATTTGGTGGATTGGGTGGGCAGCAATCTGAGGTGATGATACTGTGGTGTACTGGAAGGTGTTGAAGATGGCTAACTGTAGGAGGATACAAGATGATTTACGCAAAATGTTTAGTTGGTGTGAAGAATGGCAGCTAGATCTAAATGTAGAAAAATGTACATTAATGCGGATGGGTAGGAAAAACAAATCCGTAATGTTCGGATACAGCATTAGTAGTGTCCTGCTTGACATCATCGCATCGTTTAAATATGGAACAACCACGTGAGGATTGTGATTGGGAAGGTGATTGGTCGACTTCGGTGTAATGGGAAAATTTTAGGAAACTGTGGTTCTTCCGTAAAATAGATTGCTTATAGGACGCTTGTGACAGTTGAAACTCAGAGGGAGACAATTACGGGCTGTATTGTGGGTAATAAAACATTTCCAATTGAAAACGATGAAGGAGCACCTTCATTGCCCCTGCAGAATGCGGCTGAGAATTGTCTTGAAGAAGAAAACGCACGACAGTTATGTAATGTTGGCTGCATACCTTCAGGCGAAATTTCTCACCAGGCCCTCTTACTTGGCGGGAGAGACTGTTGTTCTAAGTATCTTTCTGTGCTCCCTGTGTGTTCACAACTAAAAAGAACGAAGTAATGCGATCGATGGGCATACTAGAGACACTGCCCAACACACCTGTGCAAAACTTCATTGGATTTTCACTGTGGTTTCCATTTTGGAACCGAACGTTCCTTACTTTCCCAATTACCCTCGTATATCAAGAAAGAACATGTGACGTACTGGCACCCGCGCGAAAGCGGAAATGCTACAACACAAAGGGACATGGACTCGTCTAACGTCTGAAGTAGTGCTGGAGGAAACTGAAACCATGGATCCTGCAGGGCTGTCCATAAATCCGTAAAAGTACGAAGGTGTAGAGATCTCTTCTAAACTACACGTTGCAAGGCATCCCACATATGCTCAATAATGTTCATGTCTGGGGACTTTGGTGGCCAGTGAAAGTGACTGAACTCAGAAGAGTGTTCCTGGAGCCACCCTGTAGCAATTCTAGACATGTGGGGTGTCGCATTGTCCTGCTGGAATTGCCCAAGTACGTCGGAATGCACAATGGACACGAACGGATGTAGGTGACCAGACAGGATGCTTACGTACGTGTCACCTGTCAGAGTCGTATCTAGACGTATCAGGGGTCCCATGCCACTCCAACTGCACACACCCTACACCACTATCGAGTCTCCACCAGCTTGAACAGTCCCATGCTGACATGCAGAGTCATGGATTCATGGGGTTGTCTCCATCTGCTCGATACAATTTTAAACGTGACTCGAATAACCAGGCAATATGTTTCCAGTCAAAAACAGTCCAATGCCGGTGTTGACGGCCCAGAAGAGGCGTAAGGCTTTGTGTTGTGCAGTCGTCAAGGGTACACGAGTAGGCCCTCAGTTCCGCAAGAACATATCTATGATGATCTGTTGAATGGTTCGCACCCTGACCCTTGTTTATGGCCCAGCATTGAAATCTGCAACAATTTGCGGAAGGGCTGCACTTCTGTCACGTTGAACGATTCTCTTCAGTCGTCATTGGTCCTGTTATTGCAGGATCTTTCTCCGGGCGCAGCGATGTTGGAGATTTGATGTTTTACCAGATTCCTGATATTCACGGTACACTCATGAAATGGTCGTAAGGGAAAATCCCCACTTCATTGCTACCTCGGAGATGCTTTGTCATATCGCTCATGCGCCATGGTTCAAATTCAATTAATCTCGATAACCTGCCATTGTAGCAGCAGCAACCGATCGAACAACTGCGCCAGTCACTTGTTGTCTTATATAGGCGTTGCCGACTGCAGCGCCGTATTATGGCTATACTAGTTTCTTTGGCACTTCAGTGTATAACCAGAGGTAGCCATGTTTGTATTCAAGTCGGAACAGCAAATGAAGTGCGAAAACGATTTGTAAGTGCAGAAAAGCGGCCAAAAGAAGCAGAGGCTACAATTTGATCAACTTATGTCGAAGAAATAGGGCTTCAGTCTAGGCTACAACTTAGTAACATCGACACCATCCCACAGAAGTGCGGAGCAGTAACTGCACCGCATTAGGAGAAAATACGAGTACATAGGATCTACGCAGACTCATACCGATTCTGCAGGAGTATTGTTTCTAGAAAATAATTTATTGTTGAATGACGGCACCAGATTGTTATTTGCAGTTGATAACAGGGGACCGACTGAGAGAATATTGGTGTCTGTTTCTCAGGTTGTGAAAAACTCTTTGTGGATGGAACGTTCAATAGTTCGAACAAATAGTTTGGAGGATTGTATATGCTTTACACCTTATAGTGCAAGTTCTTGGAAGGAAACGAACACTATTCCAGTTGTCTATCTTTTTCTGCGACAGAAAAAGTGAAAAATATTATCTTTTTATTTAACTCTTAAAACCTTGAATGGGCCCTTGCTTCTCTCATTATGGACAATGAAACTGCTACAATCCAATCAGCTAGAAGTTTGTTTCCTCAACAGATATTGTCGGTTGCAATTTCCAATGTAATCACTATCTGTGGAGAGAAATTCACTGTTGCGACCGTTTCCTGCCTACACGGAAAGCGAAGAAATACACTGTTACATAAGAAAGTGTTCAGCTCTAGCACTCATAGATCTTCCCCTGGAAATGTTGGGTGATGTTTGGCTGTCTAGTTAGGAGAGCACATCTGAAAACCAAAAGTTACAGGACTTATACGATTATTTCTGGACCAGTGGTTCGATAACATGCCTATGCCATAACTGTAGTAGTACACCCCATCACACTGACAACGTCTCTGAAGAATGAAACCGAGGGATGAATATATTATTCTCAGAAATTCGTCCAAATGTTTGCTCAATAATAAAAATCTTCGAGATGACTTGTTTAGCTGATTAATGTCAGATCTCGATGGGAAAAGAAAAAAAGAAACTATACTAAACTCTACTAAACTCCGTCGGAACAGACCATGGAAGCCCAACGGTACCGACCGGCCACCGTGTCATCCTCAGCCCATAGGCGTCACTGGATGCGGATATGGAGTGGCATGTGGTCAGCACACCGCTCTCCGGGCCATATGTCAGTTTACGTGTTTGCCTCACAAGGGCTGAGTGCACCCCACTTGACAACAGCGCTGAGCAGACCGGATGGTCACCCATCCAAGTGCTAGCCGTGCCCAACAGCGCTTAACTTCGTTGAACTAACGGAAACTGGTGTTACCACTGCGACAAGGCCGTTGAGGAGGGGGGGGGGAGGGGAAGTCAGCAATTAAGACTGACGAAATTACTGCAAATGCTTTAAAAGGCTCCGCATTACTGCAAATGCTTTGAAAGGCTCCGCATTGACGGTAACTGTTACGCCATCGCCAACGTAGCTCCTGCGGGCCGGCAACACGTCTAACACCACACAGGACCGAGGTTGTCTATGCACAAGGTGTAAGCAATGGTAAAAATTGGCTGTTTTGGAAACAGACATTTCGCGTACTACTTCCTACAGAGGGAGATGGAGATGGCCTGCAGGAAGTGTTACTACACCAACATCTGATTGGCTGACCAATGCTACTTAAAGGCTAGAACCAGCACTGGACGTCAGTTCACGCCGAATACCGACCTCAAGGACGTCTCCACGGAAGACTACGTCTTCGCCATCGGAATAGGACTTGGAATTAAGTGTATGTGTGTTACCTTAGACTCTTGTGGGAAAGTTAGAAGTTATCTTTTGTTGCCTCTAGTAGGAAATTCTTACTGGCTTTGTAATTGTGACTTTTCGTTGTTATTCAGTCATTTCCATGTAGACTCACGTAAATAAAAGTTGTGTTGTAAAAACTTTCAAATTGTCAGTTACAAGAGTAAGCTAAAATCATTTCTACTTGTGTGACTTGTGACGTTTTCTTCTTCACTGTAATTTATGTGCACAAGCACTGGAAATTATATAAATACTGAAAAGCAGTTTAAATCGCGTCATACTCTTTGGCTATCTTGTAAATAAGTTTAATAAGGGGTGAAATGAGACTACCTACTTTTAGTTTCCCTTGGAAACGATAGAAATTCGGCCGATGTTGCCGAGCGGTTGTAGGTGCTTCAGTCCGGAGCCACGTGGCCGCTACAGTTGCAGGTTCGAGGGTTGTTTGCGGGAAGAGACCAAACAGCGAGGTCATCGGTCTCATCGGATAAGGGAAGGACGGGGAAGGAAGTCAGCCGTGCCCTTTCCAAGGAACCATCCCGGCATTTGCCTGGAGTGATTTAGGGAAATCACGGAAAACCTAAATCTGGATGGCCGGACGCGGGATTGAACCGTCGTCCTCCCGAATGCGAGTCCAGTGTGCTAACCACTGCGCCACCTCGTTCGGTGCAGGTTCGAATCCTGCCTCGGACATGGATGTGTGTGATGTCCTTAGGCTAGTTAGGTTTAAGTAGTTCTAAGTTCTAGGGACTGATTACCTCAGATTTAGGTCCCATAGTACTCAGTGCATTTGAACCATTTGAACTTTTCGTTGATATTCAGTCATTTCCATGAGGACTCACGTAAATAAAAGTAGTGTTGTAATAACTTTCAAATTGTCAATTACAACACAAGTGGTGACGAATTTGTGCCTGCGTGTGTCTTCATCATGGCGGAAATAGTGCTCCAGCAGCTGATCCAAACTTTGCACGATTTACTACAAGGTCTTCAACAGGCGGCCGCCAGGTTCAGCACAGCGTTGGCAGGGCAGCCGCCCTGTCCAGGACTTCGCACCCTCCACTGGCTCAGCAGGTCTGGTGCAGACCGTCAGTGCACAGAGGGCCCCGCGCCCTCGTCAGTGCCACCAGTCCCTCCAGCTGCTGTCCTGACCATGATGCTTTCGGGATCATGCACGAGAAGACTGCTCTGACAGGTGGGCATATTGTACAGTGTGCACCCATAACGGAGATGTCAGTTCGGTCTGCCGCTCTCGGCAGCCTCCTCCTCCTCCTCCTTCAGCCAATAATCGTCGGGGGGCTGCTACGCATCGACATCAACCATGCGCAATCTTCGGGATCTTCCAAGCTGATGATCGATGTTCAGGTCAACGGTCGGCCGCCCCAGATGCAGGTAGATACCAGAGCAGCGGTCTCACTGAGCAACTATTCCTCTTATGCGAAGATTGGGGCGCCCCCTCTCCCCCCTGGCGCTATCACTTTGGCGCCTCCTTACATATAATAAGCAAGCGATCGCTCTCTTGGGTCAGTTCACGGCTTCCATCCTGTATAAATCGGTTTGACGGGAAGTTATCTTTCTTGTGGTCAACAATGCAGCCATTGCGGACCTCTTTGAGTTGGATGCCTTCCGTGCCTCTGGCTTTGCCGTCGACGACAATGTTCATGTGGTGTCTCCCCAGGTTCTGTACCGTAGTCGATACCTTGTGCACGGAATTCCAGGATCTCCTCTCTCTGGGCATCGGCTGTGCTCAAGATTTTCAGCTGTCGCTCCAGCTGAAAGCTTCTGCCCACCCGAAGTACTTCCAGACTTGGCAGGTTCCCCTCGCCCTCTAGCATCCTCTTAAACAGGAACTGGACTGTCTCACCACGGAGGGAGCCATCACACTGGTTCGTTACAGTAACTGGGCGACACCCCTGGTCGTCCTCAAGAGACCAGATGGGCGTCTTCAGGTTTGTGGCAAATTCAAGGCTACACTAAACCCTCAGCTACAGGTTGAAGACTATCCCCTTCCCTGTCCTGAGGACCTGTTCTCCAACCTCGCTGTAGGACAATTTTTGTCGAAGATCGATCTCGCCGAGGCCTACCTCCAAATACCTTCTGATGAGCCTTCTGCTCACTTGGCCGTCATCAACACAATTTTTGGCTGTTCTGGTTGAACCGCCTCATGTATGGCAACAGTAGTGCACCAGCCATCTTTCAGCGTTACTTGGAACAGCTCTTGTGGGATGTGCTCAGATGTATAAACTACCTCGACGACATCGTCGTCACCAGCTGTACCGTGGATGAACATCTCAGTCATCTGCGACAATTGTTCCTGTGCTTGTAGACTGCGGGCCTAAAATGCGACCTTGCTAAATGCTCCTGTTTTCAACCTGCTATCTCCTATCTGGGTCACATTTCCCAAAATGGTGTATCTCCTACCTCCTCCTACGTCGCCGCTATGGAGGCCCTTTCTCGTCCGAGCGACGTCCACCAGTTGCGTTCTTTCCTGGGTAAAATCGCGTACTATCGAAAGTTCATGCCCTCCGTCACTCACGTTGCAGCGCCCTTCCTTCGCCTATGCCGAAAGACCGTGCCATTTCATTGGTCCCTGGCCTGTGAATCAGCTTTCCAAACCTTAAAGTGGGGGTTGCACTCGGCGAGTGTCTCATGCCGTATACCCCCTCTCTTCCTCTTCTCTTGTCTATGGATGCCTCAGACTATGGTGTTGGGGCTGTCCTTTTGCACCGTCTACCAGATGGATTGGAATGCCCTGTAGTGTACATATCTAAATCCCTTACAAAGGCCCAATGCAAATATTCCCAAATTGAGAAGGAGGCCCTCGTCATCATGTTTGCCTGTACCAAATACCTCCCATGCCATTATGATACGTCTTTTCGTTTAATCACTGACCATAAGCCCCTTGTGGCCTTATTTTCACCAGCAGCCCAGTTACCCACGAAGACTTCCCACCGTCTGCAGCGATGGGCCCTATTCCTTTCACGTTTTAGGTACACCATCCATTTCCGACCCACTGCCCAGCACGTCAATGCCGATGCCTTGTCGTGGCTCCCCTCCGGCCAGGATTCGGCATTCGACTCATCGGACATCCTAATTTTTCAGGTCGATAAAGACATACAGGAGGCGTTAGTGGCATTCTCTGTCACAGCTGCGCGGGTGGCCGCCACGACAGCTGCGGAACCGCTCCTGCAACTGGTGCACCGCTATGTTCTCCACGGCTGGCCGACGCTTCCTCCGCCTCGTGCCCAGGCTGACCTCCGATTCCATCTGCCATCAACTGGTGGCCACTGACGGGGTGCTCCTCCATGTGGAACATGATGCCAATCCACGAGTCATCGTACCAAATTCCCTGCAGTCCTGGATTCTCAACACCTTACATCAAGGTCACTGGGGTATTGCCCGGGTGAAAACCCTTGCATGTCGCAATGTCTTCTGGGTAGGCATGATGGCGGACGTGAAGCGCATGGTCCGGGGTTGTCAGATGTGTACCCAGGCCCTTCCTGCTCCACGCCGGTCCTTCCAACCCTGGCCGGTCGCTTCCCTCCACTGGAAACGCATCCATATGGATTTTGGGTGACCCTTCCTTGGCGCTTACTGGTTGTACGTCACAGATGACTGCTTCCACTTCCCTTTCATTGTCTGATGCTCCTCTATCACCACGGAGACTACTATCATGGCACTATCAAAAATACTTTCCATTGAAGGCCTTCCCGTCACCTTGGTTGCTGATAACGGTCCGCAACTTCACAGTCAAGAGTTCGCCAAATTCTGCCACGATAATGGTATCCACCATGTGTTTACCCCGCCTTTTCATCCACAACACAATGGCGGGGCGGAGATCCTTGTTCGTACATTTAAAACTCAGATGCTGAAGTACACGGAGGACCGTTCTCCGGAAGACGCTCTTATGTTATTTCTCAGTTCCTACAGGTCCACGCCAGAGGGTGACAAGAGTGCAGCCGGACTGCTCCATGGTCGCCAGCCTCGGATTATACTCCATCTCCTCCTGCCGTGGGTGGCACCTCGCGCCTGGCCCGGTGATTCCAGATATTCATCTGGCTCCACAGTGTGGGCGCGCGATTTTTGGTACACCGCAACCAACTTCGTCCCCGTTTCCTCGACCAGCTGCAGGCCCAAACGCCGTCTTCTCTCTCTCTCCCGGTGCCGGTCCCGTCCATGAGGCCTCTGTTGCTGCCTCCTCCTCAGTTAGTGGGGGATCTTCCAGGAAATGGTCAACAGCCGCCGGCTGCTAGCTCCGCGCCACCGCCGCCTCCTCCGAACCTGGGGCAAGCCCGGGATCTTCCCCGAAATCCATTTCCCGGACCCTCTTCGGCGGCGCCCCGGTTGGACGACGCGAACGTTCCCATCCCGCTTGCCCAGCTCACCGTCGCCTTGCAACCGCTTCATCCGGAAGACGGCGCTCTACTCACCGGCGATCGGTTTCCACCGCCTCCTTCAGGACGACTTAGTTGCCGATCGGCCTACGGCACCAGGCTACCTTGATGCTCTCTCCCCCGTGGTCTCCCGTTCCGCCCGCATCTCGTGGTCGTGCGGTACCGTTCTCGCTTCCCACGCCCGGTTTCCCGGGTTCGATTCCCGGCGGGGTCAGGGATTTTCTCTGCCTCGTGATGGCTGGGTGTTGTGTGATGTCCTTAGGTTAGTTAGGTTTAAATAGTTCTAAGTTCTAGGGGACTGATGACCATAGATGTTAAGTCCCATAGTGCTCAGAGCCATTTGAACCATTTCTCCCGTTCCGCTCCAGCTCTTCCAAGGGGGTTAGGGGTGTTACGCCGCCGCCGAGGTAGACCCTGAGGGCCAGTAACACATCTAACACCACACAGGACCGAGGTTGCCTACGCCCAAGGTGTAAGCAATGGTAAACATCGACTGTTTTGGAAACAGACATTCCGCGTACTACTTCCTGCAGAGGGAGTTCGAGATGACCAGCAGAAAGTATTACTACACCAACATCTGATTGACTGGCCAATACTATTTAAAGGCCAGAACCAGTACGGAACGTCAGTTCACGCCGAATACCGACCTCAAGGGCGTCTCCACAGAAGACTACGTTTCCGCCATCGAAGTAGGACTTGGAATTAAGTGTATGTGTGTTACGTCGGACTCTTGTGGGAAACTTAGAAGTTATCTTTTGTTGCCTCTAGTAGGAAACTCTTACTGGCTTTGTGATTGTGACTTTTCGTTGTTATTCAGTCATTTCCATGTAGACTCACGTAAATAAAAGTTGTGTTGTAAAAACTTTCAAATTGTTAGTTATATGAGTAAACTAAAATCATTTCTGACTTTTGTTACTTGTGCACATAAATTACAGTGAAGAAGCAAACGTCACAAGCACTGGAAATTATATAAATACTGAAAAGTAGTTTAATTCGCGTCATACTCTATGAATATCTTGTAAATAAGTTTAATAAGGGGCGAAATGAGACTACCTACTTGTAGTTTCCCTTGGAAACGACAGAAATGGGGCAAAATGTCTGTTGCAATTTGTAAAATACTCGCAAATGATGACCGAAAAGAGCATCTTAAAGGCCATGCCTCTCGTAGGAAATCATTTCGGCATTCCCCTTGAGAGATTCTACGAATAAAAATCTGTTTGAGTGGACACCGAACACAAAATCATTGCCGAGGAAACACAGGGAAATGACAAGGAACGGCATTCATTCATTCTCTCTCCGGTGGAAAACCGCTTATGCCAGCAAGAACCCCAGGTTACGTAGGACTGTCACTCTATACAAGTGTCACTGCGTACAAATTCCAACCCCGCACTAACCTTTCTACTGCTTTTTATGCCGTGAGGTGGGGGGCGGGGGGGGGGGGGGGGGCAACTCCCCGGCTCTTAGGTTGTCCATTCTGAAATGGTGCCACTCGAGCACACCGAGAAAAGAGGTCTTACTTCGTGCCAGTGTGGTCACAAAGCCAATGTGAAGCAAAAAGGTTATTTTCCTTCAATGGTCCACACCATCTTGGGACTTTATCTCTCATTATATTTTTAGTGGGTATCAAAATTATTGGAACCTTATTTGATGATCCTATGCTTCAACAACACATCGGCCGGTCCGGAATCCCTAGCAAAATCGATGTCCTAGAAGAAATTTCCTTATTAAGTTTTCCAACTCATTTATTATGCACGCTATCGAAGCGTGATCGTAGTCAATGATTTCATAATATCCCCTTCTGTGCGAATCTTGATTGGCTTTTATGTCAGCTGAATAATTCCCGTTGTAAGGGCTGGAGGAAATGGTCGCTAAGGCTTCTCCATGAGTTTGTGAAACATCTAACAAAATTCTCAGATTCATGATTGTACTACTCTGTTAAAGAACTCTTTTATGTATTTATTTATCTATTTCTTTATATGTTATTTATTTAGCGTGTCCAGATTAAAACCTTACGGCCTTCTCTTACATCTGACCAGGTAATAACTGACACTAGTAATAATAATGATAAAAATACTGAAGGTCCTTAAAAATTATATAGATAAGTTTAGCACATTTGATCCCATGTTTAGTATTATAGAAACGGATGGGATAAAGAAAGAGGAGAAGATGGAAATGGCGGAGAGAGTGACTGTTAGGAAGAACCGAATTCAAATAAAGAACTCTGCTGACATCGGGGAGGGAAAAGGTTTGACGAGAGTAAGTTGTAGGCTAGTATATGGAAGAGATATCTATTGTGATATAAGGAGGGGCCAATAACTGTATTTTGAAGTTTGGAAGAAATTTAATTTCTTGAAATTTTGATGAAGATTTTCCGGAGAAAGCTTCCTAATACAAAAAATGAGTTAGAGAACATGGGAGAGTTACATGATGGTACAGAGATTATTTTAATTCGTTGAGAACCAATATTTCTGCTGTTTTTTTCAGGTAGCAGTTTAAGAGTTGGAGTTGTATAGGGGGGAGTGCAGTGATCGAGAAGACGATAGAGCAAACATACAACATAACTACTGTGTCCAGACTAAGCGCCTGCGACTCCCGCTTCCCGCGAAGCAGACCGGTACAGCGGGCCCCGGACCGAGGAAGGGTCAGCCTGGCCGGTCATCCCGGAAACAAAAAATGGTTCAAATGGCTCTGAGCACTATGGGACTTAACATCTATGGTCATCAGTCCCCTAGAACTTAGAACTACTTAAACCTAACTAACCTAAGGACAGCACACAACACCCAGCCATCACGAGGCAGAGAAAATCCCTGACCCCGCCGGGAATCGAACCCGGGAACCCGGGCGTGGGAAGCGAGAACGCTACCGCACGGCCACGAGATGCGGGCCATCCCGGAAACACAGACGCTTCCCAGAGACCACCAGGACGCGTCCACGGCGCCGCAAGAGGTCGCTACAGCCGCAGACCTCTTTCCTTCCGCTCGGCACGTGACTGCAAATAGAGTCAGCCATATCTATGCGCCAAGCAGTATTTAGGCTGGCGCAGGAGCCTGGAGAGGCAGTTCCCACCGAGCGAGCCCACTGGTGTCATCGTAGCCGCCGCGTCATCGTCCACCGCCGCGTCATCGTCCACCGCAGCCAGCGTACCGGAGCCATCCTCGCAGGGCCTCTACTTGTCCTCGAACTCCGGTGACGGCAGCGTGTACTCCACGCCGCTCTTCACGAGACGCCTGGGACTTGGTTTGGTGAAGTTGTATGGTTACTACAGACAGTTTATGTTTGGAGGAATCTCTGATTTAGTTTTTGGTAGGCTTGGAGGATCAGTCCTACCTCACGAATATTGTTTTGTAAATTTTGAAGAAAGACTTAAGTTTAAATAAAAACGCTATAACTCACACTGAGATTTTCCTATCCGCGAACGGCGGATATAGTAACTGTCTACACTTATCGGCACGCAGCCATGATAATTGTTCATAGACGTGAGCGGGATGATAGAAAGGGCGTACGTCACAAATGTATCTCACACAAGCATTCATCGCCAGTTCTAGCCTGCGTGCGGTTTCGTACGTACGTTCTTGGAGAATAGCAACACCATAGTTAAGTATGGGGAGTATAGCTCGCCCGGCTAGCAGCGCGGTCTAACGCGCTGCTTCCCGTGCCGTAAGGCGTACCAGTCCCCGGCACGAGTCCACCTGGCGGATTAGTGTCGAGGTCCGTTGTGCCGGCCAGCCTGTGGATGGTTTTTAAGACGGTTTTTCGTCTGTCTCGGCGAATGTGGGCTGGTTCTCCTTATTCCACCTCACTTACACTATGTCGGCGATTGCTGCGCAAACACTGTCCCCACGTACGCGTACACCATAATTGCTCTACCACGAAAACATTGGAGTTACACTCGTCTGGAATAACCCTGGGTTCGGTGTGGGGCGGGGGGGGGGGGGGGGGGCGGCGGTGAGGTGAGAGTCCTGTTGTGGGGTTGTGAACCTCTGAGGGCTACGCCGGGACGAAGCCTCTCCGTCGTTTCTAGGTCCCAGGTTCAATACACACAATGGGGAGTATTAGTGACTCTAAGACCTTGTTTTTAAGGTCATTGAAAATCTTATATGTTCCGCAATTCTGGAGAGAATCGTGTTGGTACTTACTAATATCATTCTGGTAATAAGTTCCATCTCATTTACAGATTACTTAACACTATCACGGTCAAAATTTGATAAACAAATTATATTGGTTGGTAGAGGTGACGTTTACTCACGACACGATCAGGATTAGGAGTGTTTGTTTCCATTGTGACAAAAGTAGTGTTGTAGAGCTGGGCTACAGGTTCTAGTTGCATGGTGTCAGTTTAGATGCTACTCCTGTGTACCCCTGTGGAGTATGAGTCTTGGGGGTTAAGCGCTGCGACACCTCTGTTGGTCTCTGGTCTCCGTTTATTTTTATGTAATGGAGGGTCACAATATTAGATTTTGGGCATCTCACAGAGGACATGTTGTAGTATTACAGGGCCTGAAAGAAAGACACATCAGGATGTTGCTTTTCATTAGACTCTTGCTGCCAGCCACACTGCCACTGCTAAACAAATATGACGACTCTGCTGCCGGATTTTTCCATTCATCGAGCTGCCCGATTCACCCCGAGAGAGCGATAAACCCCACCTGGCTGATGTAGGTCAGTGCACCGTCGGGAAATCGATTCACACAAGTGTGTGAGCGACCCCACCACCTCCATCTCTGACTAACCTGTTGCGTACAGCAACAGGTCTGAGACAACCAGTGCCGAGGACACCTTGCTGTGGCTAATGTTTCCTGCCTTGCGTGATCCCGCAAATGCAGACGTGAAACGGCTCCCTCTCCAGCTCTGCTGTTTCAGAGCTGAAGAGATCCTTGTTCGTATAATGTGCCTAGCAGAAAAGCATGTGCTGTCCTGGTCAGACTATGCCACATATTTCATGTAGAGCTATAAATATATCTTAATGGTCAGACGAAGAGAACATGAAGCTTGGTAACGACTACCAGCACTGCATCACTATACACGGTGAGTCACTAACTATTGCCACCTAGAATAACTCCGAAAGTATGATAGTAGCTGAAAAGTTTGTGGGACAAATTTTGCATGGGACAACGGGTGCCACAATATGACGTTGGTTTTTTGTTGCTAGGTGGGGTCGCGTCAGAGATATGAAGGTCAACTTTGTTTTTTAGTGGGATGCAATAGTTTGGTAGGTTTTTTTTCTGACAGCGGCTATCGAGACGAATCCAATGATGTGTAACAGCGACGTCTTTGAAGGTCAACTAAGGTCAAAAAAGTGGCATGGACGTCCATTTACAGAAGGTGCCAGAAGTGATGAACATTGGTATCAATGCAGTGCTGCAATCTTCTTATCATGGATTGAGTGGTATTCCTAATCACTTTGGCACGTATCAAAGCACATGCTCTGAGAATTCTCTGTCGTATATCGTGCATATTGTAAATATTCGCCGAATACGGAGTATCAATCTAACGTGCCACTGACATGTAAACATCATTCGACGGTTTCGCAATAGAACACTAATAGGAACGGTAAGACTGGTATCGTCGAATCAAGCGACTGCGAATGATGTTTTCCTTTGAAGAACAAGTCGATTTGCTTCTCATTTACGGAGAGTACCAACGAAATTCAGTGAGAGCTAGAGACTTATACGCTGAAAGATATCCTCAACGTACTCATGCCACACGTCGTAAATTTAAATATGTGGACGATAAATTGAGAACAACTGGATCCTTAACGCATCGGAAATATATCGGGCCAAGGAAAGTTACTAACGAGGAAACAGAAATTGGTTCTCTTGCCGCTGTGGTTCGAGGTCCTTGTGTTAGTTCGCGTCAAATCGCAAGGAGATCTGGCATGAGCCTAGGTCCACTGTTTCCGATGTGATAGTGACGTGGAAACGTGAAGGGGCACGTACAGCACAAAAGCGTACAGGCCGACCTCGTCTCTTGACTGATAGAGACCGCCGACAGTTGGAGAGGGTCGTAATGTGTAATAGGCAGACATCTTTCCAGACCATCACACAGGAATTCCAAACTGCATCACGATCCGCTGCAAGTACTATGACAGTTGGGCGGGAAGTGAGAAAACTTGGATTTCATGGACGAGCCGCTTCTCATAAGCCATACATCACGCCCGTAAATGCCGAACGACGCCTCGCTTGGAGTAAGGAGAGTAAACATTGGACGACTGAACAGTGAAAAAATGTTGTATGGAGTGACGAATCACGGTACATAATGTGGCGATCTGATGGCAGGTTGTGTGTATGGCGAATGCCCGGTAACGTCATCTGCCAGTGTGTGTGGTGCCAACAGTAAAATTTGGAGGCGGTGGTGTTACGGTGTGGTGCTATAACAGCACGGGCCTAAAATGATGTTTCAAGCACCTTCTTGCTTACCACTGTTGAAGAGCAATTCAGGGATAGCGATTGAATCTTTCAACATTGCAGGCCGTAGTGGCCGTGTGGTTCTAGGCGCTACAGTCTGGAGCCGAGCAACCGCTACGGTCGCAGGTTCGAATCCTGCCTCGGGCATGGATGTGTGTAATGTCCTTAGGTTAGTTAGGTCTAATTAGTTCTAAGTTCTAGGCGACTGATGACCTCAGAAGTTAAGTCGCATAGTGCTCAGAGCCATTTTCTTTTTCAACATGATTGAGCACCTGTTCGTAATGCACGGCCTGTGGCGAAGTGGTTACACGACAATAACATCCCTGTAATGGACTGCCCTGCACAGAGTCCTGACCTGAATCCTATAGAACACCTTTGGGATGTTTTGGAACGCCGACTTCATGCCAGGCCTCACCGACTGATATCAGTACCTCTCCACAGTGCAGCACTCCGTGAAGAATGGGCTGCGATTCCCCGAGAAACCTTCCAGTACATGACTGAACGTGTCTGCGGGGGTGGAAGCTGTCATCAAGGCTAAGAGTGGGCCAACGTCATATTGAATTCCACCATTACCGATGGAGGGCGCCACGAACTTTCATTTTCTACTACTGAGGTCGCTTATATGGAGTACCTCGCAGCAGGCGGCAGCGCACTACATCTAAAATGAAAAACGTATTATTTGGGGGTGTCCGGATACTTTTGATCGCATAGTGTAGTAACAGCAGA